>NW_025999990.1:583458-629556 GCF_001458135.2 Marmota marmota marmota | reverse complement strand
AATGGAACGAGACCCTCAGGGTTATACAGTGGAGGGGGTAGAGAGAGAGGAGGGGAGGGGAGGGGAGCGGTGGGGAGGGGGGAGGGTGGAGGATGGGAAAGGCAGCAGAGCACAACAGACACTAGGATGGCAATTTGTAAATCAATGGATGTGTAACTGATGTGATTCTGCAATCTGTGTATGGGGTGAAGGTGGGAGTCCATAACCCACTTGAATCAAAGTGTCAAATATGATATGTCAAGAAATTTGTAACGTTTTGAACAACCCACAATAAAAAATTAAAAAAAAAAAAAAAGAAAAAAAAGAAATAAACTTCCAGATTCTTTGTCTAAATTTTTCAGTTATCATCTAGATATGTGAGATCTAGATATATCATCTGGATATCACCATGTGAGAGTAAATACTTCCCCCTTCAGCCTTTTCTCTCTGGCGGTTCAGAAGATGTTCTCACCACTGGGGACAAGAATGAATGCTGTGACACAAGAGTATTTTTTTCTCGCCCCATTTCTATGACTGTTTGTAAGGACAACCTTGCCATCTCCTGCTGTCATAACTCCATCTGGCATGTGAGGTGTCCTTGGACATAATTTATACGTTAACTCAAATCCTTGTACTTCTTGTCCACCATAGGGTATCTTTAACATGCTTCTCCATGGCTCTTGTCTGGGAATCATCACTATGATTTTGCCCTAACAAGTTCTCCATGAAAGAACTTTTATTTTGGAAGAGGCACCATAGACTAATTCCCAGAGCATATGGAGGGCATCTTGACCAGCTTAAAAAAAAAAAAAAAAACTTTAGACCACTGCAATGGAAGACTATCTTTCACCTATGATCATGATCCTGTTCAATTTGCTCATGAAAAGTTATTCATGGTGGGCTAGGAACGTAGCTCAGTAATTACAGCACATGCTTAGTCAGCATGCCCAAGACCCTGGGTACAATCCCACCTCTAAAAGAAGAGTTATTCTACTAAAACTAATAAGTGAGTTTAGGAAGGTCACAGGATTCAAGATCAATATGCAAAAATCAATTGCATTTATATATACTAGCACAAAGAATCACAAATTGAAAAATAAAGTACCACATGGAATGCCATTCAAAACAAAATACTTAAGGATAATTCTGACAAAACATTATGCAAGACCTGCACAGAAAACGATAAAACACTACTGAGACCAATTTTTAAAAACCTAAATAAAAACCATATTCATGAGCTGGAGGAGTCAATAATGTTAAGATGCTAATGCTCTCCAGATTGATCTAGCAAGTCAATGCAATGCCAATCAAAAGACCAGTAATTAGCAAACTGGTTCTAAAGTGTACATGAACATTTCAGGAACAGAACAGCCAAAACAATCTGACAAAAAGAAAAGTTGGAAACAGCACCTAATTTAAGGACTTATTATAAAGCTATGATAATCAAGCATTGTAGTATTGGTGTAAAGAAAGACAAACGGATCAATGGAACATAATAAAGATTCCAGGAATGGACTCATAAACATATGGATTTTTTCCAAATGTGAGAAAGCAATTCAGTGGAAAAAGGAATCTTTTCAATAAATGATGCTGGAACAAATTAATAACCATATACAAGGAGGAGTGAGAATCGAAGATCTTTAATCATACTTCATGCTATAGACAATAATTCAAAATGGTCCATACACCTAAAACTCCAAGAAAATAAAGTTTAAAAAAAACTTATAGTATATGACAAAAATCACACAATGTTGGGTTATACAAAGACTTGGATATGACACCAAAAGCACAATCCATAAAAGATAAAAGTCAATAAATTGTACACCATTAACATTAAAAACATCTACTCTTTGGAAGACTGTTAAGAACAAACCATAGACTGGAAAAAATATTTTAAAATTTGTTACGGGGGTGTTGGGGTTGTGTCTCAGAGGCATAGCACTTGCCTCGCATGTGTGAGGCAATGGGTTCAGTCCTCAGCACCACACAAAAATAAATAAACAAAATAAAGGTATTGTGTCAAACTACAACTAAAAAAATATATTACAATTTTTTGTTAAAGGACTTGTATTCCAAATACATAAAGAGCTCAAACCCAATAAAAATATAAGTTCCTCAACAAAATGTGGACAGAAAAATCAGACACTTCACCAAAGAAAACATATGAGTGGCTAATAAGCACATATTTAATATCACTAATTATTATGGAAATAAAAATGAGATGCTACTACCTACCTATTCAAATATTTAATACTAAAACACTGAGCATAACAAATTGGTGAGGATATGGAGTGAATATAACATTTACATACTTCAAGTGTGAGTGTGAAATGGTACAATCACTTTGGAAAATAGTTTGGCAATTCTTAAATAGTTAAACATATACCTACATATGATCCATTCATTAGATTCCCCAATATTTATTCAACATAACTAAAACCATGATAATGAACGTTCATATACCTTTTTGTAACAGTCAAAAACTGTAAACAATTCAAATACCAACAGATAAATAAACACTCTGTGGAATGTCTGTAAAGTGGAATACTACTTAGCAGTAAAAAATGGATAAACTATTGATACACAAAAGTACATGACAATTTCACAATTATTCTGAATAAAAGGAGAGAGATCCCTCCCAAAAAAGAAGAGTATATGCCATGTGATTCCATTTACATAAAAAGCTAGAAAATATTAACTAATCTATAATGACAGAGCAGATTGGTAGCTTCCTGGGGACAGTGAAATGAAGGGATTGAAAAAAAGAGTCAGCCTTTGAGAATGCTAGATCCACTGCCCATCTTCTCTGGGATGATGGCTTCACAGATGTGTATTTGTCAAAATGCATCAAAGAGTACACTTTAAATGTGTGCAGTATGTTGTACATCAAGTTATACTTTGATAAAGCTGCTCAAATACAACAAAGGTAAACATAAGTATTTGAGGAGAGTTTGTCATATTTTGTCTAGTATTTGCACAGGAGGCAACTGTTTGACAACCAAGAATTAAATGACAATAATCTTTAGTGAGGCTGTCGAATAACATCAAACACAACCTAATTCATTACCATAGCAAGGAGCCATCCCCTTTTTACTTACCTTCCACAGATGCCCAGAGCTGTCCCAAGGACTCTCTTCTAAATTTCCCCAAGTCCTCTCTTCCTCAGCCCTACCCAAGAAACTGTGGTCCTGTTCCCCTCTTCCCCAGCCTTTCTGGATGTCTTCTCCAGCCACTCTGCCGCCCCCCTAGCCTAGTACTCCCATTTCTTCTCAATTTCAATCTTCTACCCCTAACTCAGCATTTTCACATCCATTATCTTAAGCAGCATAACAGAAACCCCAGAAACCAAAAATGTAAAATTAATCTTCCTAGCAAGCACAATGAATAGGGGTAGTGAGGAATGCTCAGACATTTAATTTTTTAACTCTAGATAGTTTTTAACTCTAACAGCTGGGTAGTAGAGACAAATGTCTTATTTTTAAAAGACAGACTGATCCCAGAGCCTGGTCCCTCTAGAGTTCCTCTCCCCTCTCTCCTCACATTTCTCCTCATTCTTTCTCTTAGATGGAGACTTGCGTCTACTCCAATTTTTCAATTTTGACTCTAAATGCATCCCTGTGCCTGAAATATATCTCCTTCCTAATTCACCCTTTGCTTTCCCTGTCACTGTGCCTCCTCTCTGAACCCCTATCCCAAGCCACCAGAAGAGAAATGGTCAATTTTGTCCTTTTAAGTAACTCTCTTTCACAAGTATCTTTTTGGCTTACAGATGAGGCAAATGCTTCATGAATTTATAATCTATTTGTTAAATGTTCATCCATTTGCCTGCAGAAAATTAATATAATAAACCTGTTTGCCTGACAACTATGAAGTCCTAGATGGCAGGGATCCAGCTGTTCCATCACATGTTCCAGACCCCTTAGCATGGTGGCCAGGCTTGCTGGACATGCCATGACTTTTCACTGCTCTACTCACTCCTCCCACATGTTCTCTGCACATACCAGCTTCATGCTTCAATATGATCAAACCACTTACAGTCCCCACCCTCACATTACCAGCATACCACCCTCTTTCATGTTCCTGTGTTACCCTCCACATAAAGCAGAGATCAGCAGACTTTCTGTTAAAGACTAGATAACAATGTTCCAGGCTTCATGGGCCATGTATCCCAACTACCCAATTCCACTACTATAACACAATCACAACCATAAATGATACATAAATAAATGAATATGGCTGTTTTCCAATAAAGCTTTATTTCCAAAAACAGGCCACAGACCAGAATTGGCCCATGGGCCATCATTTGCCAACCCCTGGTCCAAAGCATCCTCCCTTCCAATCTCTAGCTGGCTCCCCCAGTTTCCTATAAGACTCAGCCTTTCTCTTCTCAAGGGGGTTCACTCTCATCCCTAGGTAAAGGCACCCTTTCTTTGTTATCCCATAGCACAGATATGAGATATAATTTGTAGAGGTGGGAAAGGCTTCTCCCCAAAGCCTTGTGTCTCATTCCACGTGGATATCATTTTGCAATCATAACCACTGGCCTTTCTCCACAGCCACTTACTCCTCCCCATGGGAGAAAGAGCAACCTGGAATAGGCTAGCTCCTTCTCTCATCATTGCAGCAAACTGCCCACACAGAACACATTTCCCTCCTGTTCTACCATGCTGTAAAGGCCACACTCCACCACACTGGGAGACCTGCCTGTGCCTGGGTGCATGTGTCTGTCTCAGCACAGAGTTCCCCACTGCCAGCTGAATCACAAACAATGGTAATATTGCTTTCAGGAAAGAAAACTTCTAAATAGTATATCATTGATGCTTTCTTCAGTTGGTCATGATTTTCTACTGCTCTATTCAAAAATACCCCCACATGTTCTCAGTAGAAAGTAACTCAGTATTAGCAAATAATTGAAAATTCAAAAGTATTTGAAATGACCCAGCAGTTTGAGTTCTGCATAATATACCCAAAAGGAATAAGGAGAAAAGTCCATCAAAAGGCATATACAAGAATGTTCATCACTAATTTAAAAAAAAAAAAGATAATAGAAGGAAGACCAGTAGAGTAAAGGAAAGGGAATGAGAGGGAGAAGGAGAGGGAAAAAGGGAAGTACTGAGGACTGAATTGGAGCAAATTATAGTCCACGCTTGTAAAATCATGTCAAAATGAACCCCAATAACTATAATGCACTAATAAAAAATAGTTCATTTAACCAAAGTAATAAGCCAAAAGAAGAATAATCATAACAGCTTATTTATTTTTGCTAAAAATTAGAAAGAACCCAAATATCCATCATAAGAATAAATAAATGACAGCTTATAGAAGGAACTATTAACACAGCAGTGAAAAAGAACTACTTTTTTGCAGCACTGGGAAACTCTTTTTGTATGGTTTTACTTGAAATAACATGGATGTTGAGCAAAAGGCAGCAAATATAAAAGGTAATAGTATATGATTCTATTTATATGAATATTCAACTTATGTGAATTTCTATGAAATCTATTAGTTATAGAAAAAATTAATTTCCAGATATAACAGTCAAAATAGTGGTTCCCTTTGTTGGGAGAATGTGAGGGGGCCTGAAGTGGCCTCTTGAGTTGTGGGAAATGGTCTCAATCTTGATTTGGATGGCAGTTCACCCATGCACATATATGTTACTGTGTGTTTGTGTCTACTCCCATTGGGCTGCACAGTTAGGTTTCATGCACTTAACAGTATATTAAATGTACATTTATACATATATTTAAAGAGAGAATCATGTCTGTCTACTTGACCTCTATACAGGCCCTGGAGATATATTGATGAAAAAGATGAGCATGGTCCTTCCCTGCAGGTCAGCATGTTCCCAGTGCCGGCTCTGTATCTGTATCTGTATCTGGTGACCTGAATAGAGCCCTCCTTTTTCACAGTCACCATTTAAACTTTTAAAAAAAAAAAAAAGACTATTGCTGCTGTTCATGGCAACAGTGGTGCTTCATATGTCTTTGATAAATTTGTTTTGTTTCATTTTAGGCTTTTTAAGTCCGAGGTCATCGTGATGCTTCATTATGGAAAACTTTGAACTTCCTCCTTGCAGCCAAAAAGCTATAGACACTTTTACCCTGCAGATTTCAGAATTATCTGTGCTGCTAGTATTCCCTTTATCCCACGGAGTGGTGTGCTTAAAATCCAGAGCAATGAACACACCTATGAAAAATGATGCTTTCGAAACTGCCTCATGGTGCAGTAAATTTGAAAGTACTCTTAATAATAATAAGGATCAACATTGACTTTAATGGTCTTTAAACCCATCACGTAATTTCATTAGCCACCCAGCACAGATGCAAGAGGAGTGATGTCATACTTTTTCCCATTGCTCTGAAACCTGAGTCAGGCGCCAGAGATGGAAACCAGTTTTGCAGACTCTAATCAGATTAAAGCTTCTGGCAGACACTGATCAATAGGTGGTAACTGGAGGAATCCCAAAATGCTCACATCCCTCTCTGTCCCTGGATGGACATAGCCTCACTCAAGTGGCCCACCACTCAGGAGGCCACTTTCTGCAGGTGGGGAAGTCAAGATGTGTCCCAAAGGCACTATTATTTGTTATTCTCTGCAGGTCTTGGATCCACATGGGAGAGAAGGATCATCACTTATACTGCAGCCTCAAATATTGCTCTCTGATCTTTCCCCAATGGAACTTCAAACTGCTCACATAACCATCACATGGTAACTAGCAGTTATGATGGTGGGCTTTGGAGTCCGGCACAGCCTGATGTACAGCTTGGCTCTTTCATTGCCTAGTTAAACAATCTTAAACAAGCTACCCATCTCTCAGATTCAGTTTCCTCACTTATAAAGTGGGGATAAACACCAACAACCTCATACAGTTGTAATGAGGATAAAGAGTGTTCATGTGTGTATAGGCTTATGATAGTCCTAATCAATATGGACCTATCCATGTGCTAATTAATAATAGCTATTAATGAAAAGAGATAAGCTATAATTAGAAGCCACCAATTATTATTATAATTTTTAAAACTTAGAAATACCCCCTCATGACCAAAGTTGGGTTTTGTTTGGGTTTTTTTTTTTTTTTTACCTTTATCATCTTACTCCTCTCAACTTTCCTGCCTCTTAAACCCTCAAACTTAGCACAAACAAGAAGCCAGTGCCTACATGTGCTTGCAACCTTCAGGGTGCTTTAACAAGAATTTCAATAACATGGCAAAATACAATGACCTCATCATCCCAAAGTTGCAGTTGTGAAAAATCAATGCTACTTAAAAAGCCTGACAATCAATCAAGGTCTAGTCAGATATTCGTGGAAGTCAAACAGGCCCATATAAAAAAAAAAAAAACTGATTCACCTAGGGACCTCATTAAAGTGCTGCAGCAGTATTTCCCTGATGTAAGCTGGGAGTTTTCATTTGGTTGTTTTTTTTTTAACCCCCCTCCTTCTTCCTCTTTTTTCAAATATGGAATCCCAGTGAGATCAGGGCTATATGTCTCCCCAGCAGTTGGCTTAGGAGCACTTTTATTGGCTGGATGGCCTACACTGGCATTACCAGTGCTAAGAGTCATTCATACATCAGTGTTATTCTACCCTCCTATGGAGATGAGGACCTTCTCTCACTGAAAGCACATGCTCTTAGTCCAGAGTAAGCTCTTCAAAGAGTAATAAACACATTTTATTTTTATTGCTTATACATAGAACTGTAGGGGTTAGAGAGAGCTTAATTTTAAGATAATGCCTTTCTCATCTATAAGCCTTTTTCTAAAGCCTCATAACTCAAATGTTAATGCAAGGGAATTTTTCCTCTCTGAACTCAGTTCATTTAAGAAATAGCACCTACAATGGGTCAGCCTAGAGATACAAGAATGGGTAAGGTGTGAGCCTACCCTTCTGTAGCATTTGGGCCACCAGCAAGCACAGATGCCCCCAACTCCTAACTCAATCCCTGAAGATAGATTAATAGGATGAAACAGGATGTAGCACACACCACTGAGCAAACTCTTTTTTTGCCTCTAGCAGTGGGGAGAAAAAAAAATCTACTAGACTCTAGATTATCCACTCCACAACAATCAACCTAGAGTAAAAATTCAAACTAATATGAAAAATTGGGTGAACAAGATTAAGAAGATTCACTGTTCCCAGCAGCACTGGTAATGTATTCACAATTAGAAACTCAATTCTAAGACTATTCCATACCCATGTATGTGAAAAAGGAGGAGTTTACACATCACAAACTGTCTTCAACTCCATGCAGTGACCCCCGCCATGCCTTTAGTTAGTCTCCCTATCTATCTGTAAGTATGCTACCTCCCTCCTAGAGGTGTTGTGAGGGTTAAAGGAAGTAATATATTTTAAAAGCGTCTAGAAAGACACATGGGTTTTTTATTTTTAAAAATTTAAACACCTGGCTTATATTAGGCCCACACTGAACAACACCTTTAAGAAAACTCAGTTCTAGAATACTGAAAAGTGTATGACCACAGACATCATGTATGTCCCTGGCTAATTTTTGGTTTTTCTTGCCCTAATGCAGAAGAATCAGCCAAGAAAGATCTAAGCTTAGCTACTAATACTAGAAGATACTGGAACAAATTTGACAAGAGATCTAGAAACCTATCTAACAAAAAAAAGCACACAAAGGATAGGAATATCAGTAATCCCAACAACTATGAACAGGCTATGTTACCTCACTAAAAGATTAGAATTTTTCGACTAATTTTTTATAAAGTGAGCTATCTTATATGCTATTTATAAGAGATATATTATTTACAAGAGATAATACAGAAAGGTTGGAAACTGCCAAATGTCTAAAGATAGACCAGGTCTAAGAGTCTGCATCCCTTCCAAGGTGATAACAGTAATAGGAAGGGCTATGGGGAGATGATTGGAGCTTGATGATGAAGCTCTCATGAATGGGATGAGTGCCTTATAAGAGGCCTGCAGGAGCTCATTTTGCCCCTTCTGTCATGTGAGGACCCAATAAAAATATAATTGTCCATGAATAGTTAATAGGCGCTTGCCAGACACCAAGTCTACCAATATCTTGATCGTGGACTTCCTAACCTCCAAAACCATGAAAACAAATTTCCATTGTTTATAAACCACCCAGTATCCTCAGCACACACAAAAATGATAAGTATGTGAAGTGATAAATCTGTCAATTATCTCAATTTAGCCATTCCATAGTGTATTCATATTTCAAAACCTCATTATACACAATACATAAGAATTTCCTTATCAAATTATAATAAAAATCAAATATAAGCCACCCAGTTTATAGTATAATTGGGCCTCCATATTCATGAGTTCCTCATCTGTAAGAAAAAGTAAGAGAAGACTAGATTTTTCTCATAAGAGTTAAGCACACCACCCACAGAGGACACTCTCACAGCTCAAACAAGAACTGAAATTTCTTGGAAAAAAATTGTATCTATAGTGAACATGTATGGCTTTTTCTTGTCATTATTTCTTAAACAATACAATATAACAATTATTTACAGAGTATTTATTTTTATAGGTAATTTCTTATAAGATGATTTAAAGTTTATGGAAGAATGAATGTAGATTACATGTAAATACTATATCTTTTTATGTAAGAGATTTGAGCATCCACAGCTTTTTATACCCTGTAGGGTCTTGGAACCAATTCCCCATAGATATCGAGGGTTGAATATATTTTATTATAGCAGCCCAAATGGACTAAGACATGGCAAATACAAATAAAAAGAAAGCAATGTAGCCATATTAATATAAAGAATTCAAGGCAAAAAGCTCTATATGGATACATTCTACTGTCCTGTATAACTAAAAAGAACAAATAAAAAACTGAGGGGAAAAAAGCTCTAAATGGAACAAAGAAAGATGTTTTATATTCACAAACAGTAGATTTCATCAAAATATATGGCAACCATGAGCCCTTTCACTTTGCATATCATGGCAGCAGATACATAAAGAGTAATAAAATACTCACCATGTGTCAGACACAGTTCTGCATTAACTCATGTAATCCTCCCAAGAACCCCATAAAGTAGATGATGTGATTTTACAGTGGGAGAAACTTATCCAAGGTCTGTCAGCTCCAGGGGTGGAGCCCATATTCAAACCAAGCAGATTGGGGCCAGTATCAGTGCTCTTAACTTTTTTGCTGTCCTCTCTCCAAAAAGTAAAGACAAGTATTAGAAGTAGAAGAAAAAACAATTGTCAAACCAATAGGTGTAGAGAAATAGGTTAACAAATAATTTCCAAAATGCACTATGTCAAGGTGACAAAAAATAAACATAAAATATGTAATTAACAAACATTATAAACTTGACTTCATAGCAAATCATGATCTCTCTAAAAAGGAGAGAGGTCATATTCTTCTCAAATGTCTGTAGAACATTTATTTAAAATTTATATAGAGAAAAATTATTTAATAGGCCACAAAAAAAGTTTTAGTAAGTTTCTAAAAGTAGAACTCTTACAGGATCTACTCACTGGTTAAAATGGAATTAAATCTAAAACCTCATTCTTCTAAATAACTCTTGTGTCAGAGATAAAATAAAAACTTAATTTACAAATTATGTGGAGTACATATGTTGTATACTGAAATACTAAGTGGAAAGTTCTACAGGATATAGTAGAAGTTTAATTCAGAAAAATAAAATCATATGCTCAAATAAGTTTTTCCTAAATCAAGAAATGTCTAAAATAAATATTTTGGGAATATTAGACTCAGGATCTAGAAAAAGAACAATTAAAGAAGTAAAAGAAACCAATGAATTATGTAATTTAAAATATCTAGAACTGTTGAGTGAAACCAAGAGCTAGTTCTTTGAAAACAGATTAAGAGATGTTTAACAAATCTGACAAAAGAGGGAAAGACTGAGAACATCAGCAATGAAAATTTTAACTACAGATAGGGAAGAGACTATTTTAATAACTTATAAGTTTATACCAATAATGGGAAGTCTACAAGAAAAGCAATTTTTCAAATAAACTACTTGAATTTTAAAAATAAATTAAGTTAATGAAATCAACACTTTTAAAAAATTCCAGTTGTTGGCTTTATAAGAAAGCTTTATAAAGCTCTCAAGAATTGTTTCATAGTGCTAGCATATAACCCTAGTATCAGAAACTGACCAAGACAATGAAAAGAGTAACCTATAATCCAGTTTGCTTATAAATGTATATATGCAAATATACTAAATAAAATATTAACAAATAGAACAACACAGTAAAAGAACAACATGGCATCTATAACTAAGATTTAATTCAGTAATTCAAGGGTGGATCAACATTAGGGAAAACTATTACTGTAAAACCCTAGATTCAAAGATTAAAATAAAATACAACATGACAATTTTTAATAAACACAGTTGATAATATTATAAATCCTTTCTAAGTTTTCAGGGGTAAAGTAGGAACATAATGAAAGTTCTCTAATATAAAACAGAACCTTTTTTCTACCCCCAAAAAATCACTAATAATTTCTTTAAAAGATCAATACTATCTGGAGAAAAAAAAATTTTTTTTTGAGGAACCACTCTATATTAAAAAGAAAGACAATCGCAAAAAACAATGGGTAGACTCTTATAAAATACTTGGTTAAAAATGAATCAGAGAAGAAGGAAGGGAGCAAAAGGAGAAGTCCTAGGGAGTAAAATGGAACAAATTATGATATGTGAACATATGAATGCATCATGATGAACCCCAATACTAGGTATAATTATAATTCACTAACAAAAAATAATAACAAAAAATAAAACAGACACAGAAAACTAAATAAAGCCATAGTTGGATATATTTAGGGTAAATATGTGTCATGTGAAACAGTAAAACGTTAGCATATTTTATGAAGAGTTCTTATATATCAATTCTTTTTAAAAAGACAAGTAGTGTTCCCTTCTTCCAAAGTAAGAATCACAAACAGGGCAATTTCAAACAAAGAAACACAAATTGCCAAGAACATTTGAAAAAATATTTTTAGCCTGTTAGTAACCAAAAAAATATAAAATAGAATAATATTATTTTCCACTTTCAGATTAGCAAAGATTAAACAGAATAATAGCATGCAAAGTTGGTGAAGGTATAAATACTAGTGAATTAAAAATTAGTTCAGCTTTTTTAGAGATAATGAATTAGATAATATATTCCAAAACATTTTAAATTTATGTTAATATTTCTTTCATCCTAGCTATCAGATATCCAGAATCTATGCAAAGGAAAATATTAAGCAAGTGGGCAATAATTAATGTACATTTCTTATTGAAGAATTATTTATAATTTTTTGAAGTAAATGATTAGTTTAATAAATTGTGCCATAGCCATACATACTCTTAAGCATTTGGAAAAAAACTTTATATATATGACACAGAAAGATATCTGGGGAAAATTTTAAGTTAGAAAATTTTTATAGACAAGTAAGTATGGTATGACTTTATCTAAAAGATACATTATGTCCAATACTCATGTTTATAGATGTATAGAAAAACTTCTGGAAAAGCATATGACAAATTATCTATCTCAACTATGAGATAGAATTAAGGGGACTTTTACTTTATTTTGTCTAAAATTTTTTGTATTTTATAATCAGTAAAAAAAAAGTCAGAAAAAAATAATAAGAGTACCTTATGGAGAAAAGATATATTCTGTACTCTCTTCCCCGCTAGTAAAAACCAAGTTCATGTTCCATGTCAAGGTATCCTCCAGGTAAAGCCAATAATGGTCTAGGGACAAATACTCAATCAGCATTGTGGAAATCTTGTTTTGTAAAGGGCCACACATCCAAGCCTTGAGTCATGTCAGAGACTGTCTCCCCTTCAAGGCCACCCTTATTGCTACTGCAGTAACTATGCCACATCTGGGAACAAGAGTACATTTCCCCCAAAGAAGTCCTTGTTTCCAAATCTGCACCCTGGTTTACCATCAGCTTAGCCTCTGGCAACCCATCTGCTCAGCAGGTCTCTCACCATTGGCCTTCAATTTTTCGTTGTCTCTAAGCACAGATTCAGAGGCAAAGGCAGCAAGAATGCTAAGTTTCCAAAATGAATCGGTTCTTGTATTCTGCTTCCCATGTCCCCTCTGTGACCACAAGCATGATTAGGGTGTCATAACCATCACCATTGCCCTGAGTATGATACCTAAAATCAGGCATTCAGCACAGGCTACCCCAGCCAGAGACTTGGCCCAAATGATTCCAAGTGGTGCAGAGCTATATACCCAAGGGCTTTGCCTACCCCAGGGTGAATCAGGATGCAGGTCTAAGATGCTAGGCTAGCTGGAAAAGACAGATTCTGGGTAATTACATTCATAGCTTGAATACCACATGGGGGTAATTAACAATCTATAAATGTCCCAAGTGAGTGAACACATTGAGTTATTCTATCATAAAAAACAGTGGCAGTGTTAATGCAGTTCCTCTGTAGGGTTCATTAACTGGACAGAGTGTCAAATCAGGGTGAATTTATATTTTCATTTCTTCCATTTACTCTTTATTTTGTTCCCATCCACTGTTCACATATAGAAGTGGTAATCGTGGGGAGGATGGGGGTGAAGCATACCTCAGTTTTACTGGATATCAAGAGAAAGGTAGAAATTATTTACCTACAATAAACCTTGCTCAATCTGCAAGCGAACTATGTAGAAATAACCAATCACCTGAGAGATTTTGGATTTTAAAGTACACTGAAAATAATATAAAGTTCTAAATATTTGTAAGCTGTTGTTTTTCATCTTGCATCATTTATAACTAACCTCAAAGCAATATCAGGCTAGAGAAATCACTGTTCAGGGCAATTCAAAAGGCACAAAACTCCCAGCTTGGCATAGAGGGCTGCAAGTGCCTTGAAAAAAATTTCACTGTACTTCAGCCTTACCTCAGAATGCCATGTGCTTCCTCATCAATCAGAAGAACCAAGAAAATGAGGCTGAGTTGTAAGAAAAATGGAATATTGAATAAATACATGGGTGAAAAGATGTAGGGATTAATAGACGAATGAGTAACAAGGTAGAAAGACATAGACAAATGAACAAAAAGGTAGGTAGGTGGGTAATTCCTCCCTCACTCCCTCTCTCCATTTCTGTACATCTAAACAGGAACCGAGGATTGTCACCCACCTCAGAGAAGAGGTAACTATACTTCATCCCAGGACTGGCTCTTCTCTTGTCCTCTTGATCTACCTCTTACTGTCCTCTCCCAAATCCTGCTCTATCATCTACCTCTTGAGTCCTTAATTTCTTTTTCCATTAGATGTCCAGGCTGCACACATCTTCAGTTCTCCCATACACTTAATATACACATAAATATTTCTTCAATCAACTTCCCCTTGGGCAAAATTCCACTTTGTTCATTCAAAAGCATCTTTTGAGCAGAGTCCTCCACACCCCACCATCTCCAGTTACCTCCACCTCAGCAGTCACCACTGCAACTTGGGTCCCACCCTTTATTCCACTGAGCCCCCTTCCCCATCCCAGACCTCATGATTTCCTCTCCCTGTAATATCTGACTTCTTTGTTTTGCCTTGAAATTCTCTCTTCCCCTATCTTCTATGAGCATTTACTCCATTTCTTTTTTCTACCTCTCCAACAATCAATCTTGATTCCTTAATTCTTTAATGTATTCAATAAATGTTTACTGAGAACTTATTTTGTGCCAATCACTGAGCTAGAAATGCAGAGAACACAGAGTGATCAAGACCTCGCTGTCAAGAGAGAGATGAGCACAGGGGAGCTATAAGAAAACATGATTAATGTTATCATTCATTGATTCAGAAAGATTTTTGAGCACCAACTATAGGTCAAGCACATTCTAAGGGCTAAAGATAAAATAATGATCAAAACTAATAATTCTACATTTATAAAAATGTAATCTAAAGAAAAAAAAACATGGCTGGGTATGGTGATGCATGCCTAAAATCCCAATGGCTCAGGAGGCTGAGGCAGAAGGATGGCAAGCTCAAAGCGAGCTCAGCAACTTAGCAAGGTCCTAAGCAACTTAGCAAGACCCTGACTCAAAATAAAAGAAAGAAAGGAAGGAAGGAAGGAAGGAAGGAAGGAGGAAGGAAGGAAGGAAAGAAAAAAGAGAGAAGGAGAAAAAATTTTAAAAACATGTATAAAATACATAGTATGTCAAAAATAACACACATTATGGAGAAAAAGCATAAAAAAATAGGGGGAGTCCTGGGGAAGAGGTGGGTTTGCTCTTTCAACGGGATGATCCCAGGGGAAAGCTTACCAAGAAAGAGACATTTGCACAAAAACTTGAAGGAGGTGAAGGAATGAGCCATGTGGACATCTGCAGTACAGCACCCCAGGAAGAGGGACAACAAATGTGGAGCTTGAGGAAGGGGCACATCATGGTGTTCGAAGTCCAGTGAGTAGCCAAAGATGAGGTCCAAGCAGCAAGATTAGGAAAGGTGGAGTACACGGCCTGCAGTCCAGCAAGAGACGAGTTCTGCACTGGAAGAGGTGAGAAATCACCAGGCCGAACAAAGGAATAGCATGTTGTGAACTGTGTGCTGAAGGGATGCCTCTACTCTATGTGCAAAGACCCCAGGGAATGGGCAGAGGGAAGCCAGCTGGGAAAGGTCCTCGCAGGAATCTAGGAAGCAGCTGGTAATGGCTTGGAGCATAGAGGGTAATGGGAGAGATACAAAATGGTTAGATATAGGGTGTTTTGGGGGAGGAAGAATTAGTAAATTCAGTGACAAACTGCAAATGAGAGCTCCCCAGAGGTGGGAGTACCCAGAGAATCCATAAAAGTGTCCCACTAGAGTGTCAGCTTCAAAAGCCTCCCCACCTAGTTTGAGTGGTGGTCTGCCCACAGCACTAGTCAATGTGAGATCCCTCCTGGCTGATTCCTCTCTCCAACCTGCCACCTCTCTCCCACCTTGCCCCTCCCACCTGCCACCTTGGCGATGATCCAAAATAATGGCCTCATTTTGAGATAAGGGAGGGGGGATGATGCAAATCAGAAAAACAAACTGGAAGCCAACCAAGCCTTGTTTTGTCCAATGCAAATGGCCAGCCTTCAGTAGGCCAAAGCTGGGGAAAAAAGAAAACCAATATTGAATGAAATATATGGATTCCATTATTATGCCAGCCTGGACATGCTAACAAGATGACCAGCATTAACTAAAAGTGGGCAGAAAGGTATCAATTTGCCCTAAACTTCATCTTTCATTCAGAGGCAGGAAAGAAAGTAGATCCATAGAATAAATATAAAGGGACAATGGAAGAAAAAAATTAAAGTTACCTTTATATAATACAGTTATTTTTGTCCAATCAAACATTTACTTTAGGCAATCAAAACTACAATGGCCAGCAAATGCTCCCCCTATGAGAAGGCTGCTTGAAGAAGTGCATATCTAATTGGCAATGTATAGCACCAGCCCTAAACAGAACTTGCCAGACCCTTTCTTGCAGGGTAAGTCTGTAATAAAAGACACAGTCCACTGAAAAATTCTGGCCTTTATACACACGGTTGGTAGAAGATGGTAGAGAAACAAAACAGGTTTGTTGTTTTTGTTGTTGCTTCTGTTATTTTTATTCAGTAGAAACCTTTAGGTCTTGGGAAGCTGAAATCCTGAACTGAATTTATGATTTGAGTAGATACTTCAAGAGTAAAGATAATCCTTCATTTGACATTTCTTCACTTCGTTGTTTTTCCATATTGTTCACATCGAGCTGTGCCATTTGATTTATTCTTACTATAATGCACTTGTACATTTGCTGTTTTGATTACTATCTCCTACTTAAAGCTGACTTGGCACTTTCTTCCTGGGCCCTCGTCTCCAGCAGCTTTTAAATTTTATGAACAAATTACTTTTTATTTATCAACCTCTTCCTCTGCCCAGTAGTGAATTTTCTGGAAGGTTGGCAGAGAATGCACAAACACTACTTTTTAAATGAGACATCCTGATGAAGAAAGCTATGGCCTTTAGGACAAAAAGAAAGCCAAGATGGTGCTTTCTCTTAAATTATTGCATTACTTCAAAATAAAGAAATAAATACAATTTAGGACAATAATATAAAGCAAAATATATGTACTAGCCCTCCAAAAGCAGAATTAATTCCTTGCAGGAGGTAATTTGCCAGAATCTCATCTGTTCTGGTATATAGCTTCTATGTTGGAATGTTTCAAAAAGAGTTATAATTCCCTAACGCCATCAAGTTATGCAAAAAAAACAAAGTTGATAAGCTCATTATGATTTCAAAAATGGCTTTTGACTTACATTGGAGTGAAAGGCTGTCAAGCTGTGGATTGACGGCATCCTCCAAAAGCAACACTAAAAGATATTAAAGTCACCACAAGGGGGACAGGGTTGGTGTATCTCCATAGGAGATTGGATCTGACATTCATTAAAATGTTCTATTTAACTGGCAGTTTATTTATTTAATTTCCTCTTCAAAGGCTATACAAAACAAGCATGACTATCCCACTTTATGAAGAAAGATACTGGAGTTCAGAGGATCTGATCACCTTCCCCAAGTTCACACAGTTGGTTTTAGAGCCAAAGTTTTTGCACAGGTGAGGACATGTGCAAAAATATAAGTGCCATCATTTGACCTGGGATTTTACATATTTAACCTAAAGTGGTCATCTGATGTTCACCTTGACTTTTCAACATAAATTCCTTTCTTTGGGGAATTCAAAACTTGAGTTTTGGTGAAGAGAAAATACAGGCAATCTCTCCCTGAAGAAGCTGAAAACACTAGGATATTCCCTTGCCATGAGGATATATCCATGATGCAAATTCTGCCAAGCAGGAAACCACACCAGACTTGGTACAGAAAGCTCCCTTGCCCTGAGTGCTCTTAATCTTACTTTTCCTCATTCTCTTCCTCTCCCTTTCATACTAGAGGGAGCAGTAGTAGCTACAAAGCTCCTGACAGAAGCTACATTTAAAACTGTATCCCCCGCCAAGAAGAAAATATTTGCAAACTATATATCTGGTAAGGATTAATATCCAAAACAAGGAACTCAAACTTTCAATTAAAAAAATGGCAAAGGGCCTTATTAGATATTTCTCAAAAGCAGACATATGAATGGCCAAAAGGTATATGAAAAAAATGATTACCATTGCTAATCATCAGGGAAATGCTAATCAAAACCATGAGCTATTGCCTCACATCTGTTAGAATAGCTATTATCAAACAGATGAAAGATAACAAGCATTGGCACACATATAGAGGAAAGGGAGCCCTTGTACACTGCTGGTGGGAATGCAAATTAGTACAGCCATTATGGGAAATCTACGGAAGTTCTTCAAAATTTAAAAATAGAACTACGGTATGATCTAGCAATCCTACCTCTGGATATGTCCAAAGAAATTAAATCAGTATGTTGATGAGACATCTGCACTTCCATGTTTACTGTAGCACTATTCACAATAGCCAAGATAAGGAAACAACCCCATGACAATCAATGAATGAGTGGACAAAATATGATACTTACATATACACAATGAAATACTATTCAGCCTTCAAAAAGAAGGAAATTATATCATTTGCAACAATATGCCTGAATCTGGAAGATATTATGCTAAGTGAAGTAAACCAGGCACAGAAAGATAGATACTGCATGATCTCAGTAATATGTGGAATCTAAAAGACTCATAAAAGCAGAGTAGAATGATGGTTGCCATGGCGCTGGGGTCACAAGGGGTTGATTGAGGGAGGAATGAAGAGATGTTGGTCAAAAGGAACAAAGGTTTAGACACAGAGGGTAAATAAGTTCTGGAGATCTGTTATACAATACAACAGCTAAAGTTAATAACTGTATAGAATAGATTGCTAGGAGAGTAGACCTTAAATGTTCTCACAGCAAAAAAAAAAAATTAAGTATCTGAAGTGATGGATATGTTAAATAACTTGATTTAATTATTTCACAATGTATAATATATACACATAAATATAAAATATGTTGTATACTATAAATATATGCAATTTTAATTTGTCCATTATATTTTAACATAACTGGGGAAAATTAAAGTTTTTAAAACTGTACTATCCCGTACTCAGTGACTCCAGTAGTGGTACTTTTTTCCTGAAAGCTTAGCCTCAAGATTGGGTGTTTCCAGCCCTGTAAAGGGCTGGAATATGATAGCATATAATAATTTGTAATTACTAGCAATTAATTTAAGGGACAAAGTCGGGTGGGGTTGAGAGAAAGATTATGGAATATCTTATTACAACTTGTTTTACTCAGCTTTTTTGCTTCTGTGACTCAAGGACCCAACCAGCACAATTGTAGAAGAGGAAAAGTTTATTTTGTGGCTCACAATCCACAGACAGCAAGCTCCATTCCTTGGGGGCTCAAGGTGAAGCAGAACATACAAAGAGCATGTTGGAGGGAAGCAGCTCACATGATGATCAGGAAGCAGAGAAAGATCTCCAATTGCCAAAGCCATGCCCCCAATGACCCACCCCCTCCAGCAACACCCCACCTGCCTCCACTTGCCACTCAGCTAACCCCATCAGGGGATTAATTCACTGTTTGGGTTAAGATTCTCACAACCCAATCATTTCCCCCTCTGAACCCTGTCACATTTTCTCACATGTGAGCTTTTGGGGGACACCTCCCATGCAAACCATAACACAATTCATGTTCAGTTTTTAAAAGAGCGAAAAAAAAATGTTTACCCACAATAAATTATATAAGACTAACTGGACCATCAACCTCAACTTGATTAAGCCAAAACAACTGGTATTCAAGGGTAAAATACTTTTTTATGAAATTATGTGTGCATAGCATACATATTTACACATGCATAATATTTTTCATCTTATCATGTTCAATTAATTTTACTAGGCAAAAGGGCTAGAAACAAGAAAACCCTAACTGCCCCCACCAGCCCAGGAGTTTATAATATAATCTGGGGCATCTAAATGGTTCCAGTATTAAAAGTACCCACTTCAAACGGCCTGGCTACCTATGAAGAAATCAGTTTGACACAAAAGAAAGGGAAAGGAAATGAGGGAAGGTAGAAGAAAAGGTAAACCTCCTTGAGGCAGAATGCAGGGCAAGTCAACACTGATGGCTTCATTAATCAAATTGATCCCACAGCTCAATGTCATCTGAACAAAACAAAACTTAATGTGTTTGATGGAACCGACCTGATAATTAATTAAATGGATAGCTCAGCGCGACAAAATAGTCCAAGCAGATGTGTGTAGATACAGAAGTTGTCTCATAAGAAACAGATACTTAAGGTAGCACAAAATCAAATTAATTCAGGCTGAAAAAAAATGCAGAGAAAAAAAGAAGACAGCAAATGTTGGGGTGATCACTCCTTGAAGGCTATAAATTATATTGGGCAAATGAAGACTTCTGATTAGTTCCCAGCTGTGCTGCTAATAAGGTAGAATTTTTCGGATTATCTATGATTGCAGCAATTTTCAAAGCATTAGAATGTACAAAAGACAAGCAAATGATGGGTTCAAGAGGGTGAATGAAGAAAAAGAGTTTATAAGATATTTTTAATGAAAAATGAAGGCAGAAGCCAGCCATGAGAACGTCACTAAATAAAAAATGGGGTAGCAGAAGGAGCACCCTGCAGCCCAAAAGGAAACACATCCAGACAGCAAAAAGAGGCTGGTTCCTAAGAAAAGCCCTCCCCCACTCCTTCCCAGCTATGTTTCAGAGCAAACACTTTAAAATTATTAATTCCACTTTTTAAAAAATGAGACGAGTCACGCAAAGATATTTTCTGATGTGTTAGCTCAGGAGACTCTGGTGGGACTAGAACTATTTTTTGCTTTCTTTTGCTGTGTCCTTAGTTCACTGCAAGTTCCCCTACATAGATCCACACAAAATTGCTATCCAGCAGTCAATCAACATACACATACTGAACACTTGCTATGTGGCAGGCACTCCTAGGTGCTGGGATTACTACAAGCAAAGCAAAGCAAAACCCTCTGTTCTTATGGAATGAATGTACTAGCTGAAAAGACAGAAGCAAATAAATAAATTATATATGTAGGGGGTCAGATGCTCTTAAATGCTAAAGAGAAAGGCAGAGCCAGGTCAGGAGGAGTCAGATTGTTGTAGTGAAGATTTGCCTTGTAGTTACGTATGAATGAGGTTGAGCAACTGGGGAGCTAACAGATGATATAGGGTCCTGGGCTTTTTTAATTTTTTAATTGTAATAAAATACATATAACACAAAAATTATCATTGTAAGCATTTTTAAGTATACAAGTACAGTCACACTGCAGTCACAGTAGTGTCAAGTACAATCGCATGGCTGTGCAACACCACTGTCCTAAACTCTTTGCCTTGCAACATTGAAGTTCTGTACCAGTTACACAACTCCCCATCTCTATCTCCACCCAGCCCCTGGCAACCACCATTTGACCTCCTGTCTCTACGAATCTGAATGCTCTGAGGACCTCACAGAAGTGGGATCAGAATTTGCTGGGTTCTGAGCTTCTTGTGACTACTGGAAACTATGATCAAGTCATAATGAGATTAAGTCCTGAGAGTCTCAAGGTAAAAAAGTAGTGAGGCTCTGAGTGTCAGGAAAGAAATCGGAAAGTTGGCAGGGAGGTTTCTAGGAAGGAACATAATTCCAGGACCCCTTGCTCCTGCTGTGTGGGATGCCCTTCCAGCTCTTGGGCTTGCTCTCTGCTCCTGCTAAGAGAGCCCTGGAAAGCCAAGGAAGCATCTTCTCTCCTGGAGTCAGTCCCTCCTGCCTACCTGGAAATACAGCTGTTACAGGGCAGGAAAACATTCCCACAGTGTCAGCACCTGAAACATTCATCAGAATGTTCTACGGAAGGCTTAGAGTATTGTGCTAGAAATACTGCTGGCCTAGGAAGCACATCAGGATTCAAGTCCTGGCTCCTTCCCTAGATTCCTGTGCATCCTTGGACACAACCCTTCACTTTGCAAGACCTAATTTTCCTCTAAAATGAGTTAGGTAGAACCCTCTCCTTCAAGCCTAAGAAAGCACCAGAAACCTGCTTAAATGGGGAGGGAAGGAGGTACTCTGGTATACCCTCCAACAGGGAGCCCAGTTTTAGTTTCATAAAAGAACCACTCAGCATCACTGCCAAGGGGCAGGTCTCCTTGTATCTGCTCCTTGGAAAACGCGGTGCCGCCCATTCCGTGAAGAGCGCACACCAGCACACTGAGGCACAAACCCCCTTCCAGCACCCTGCTAGCTGGGCCCAGCTCTGCTCCTCCTCCCAGTTGGATCAGAGTCACAGCAGCACCAGGCCTGGCAGTGCAGGGCAGGCCCTTCCACCCACCAGATATACACCCGCATCAGTATTCTCACACACATGGGAATGCGGTCAGGCACTCCCCTGAACTCCTGGAAAATGCGTCAGCCACAGATATTAAAAGTTTCTTACTAGAGGAAGACCAGGACAACAGACTTGGGATAATTTCAAATAAATTACTTCTTCCATCATTCCCCTTGATCAAGTTCCAGAGCATTGGTTTCATGCCTTCCCTGGGGGGGAAAGGAGCTCTCAAGTCTAGAGCAAAAATGGGAGCTGTCCAGCAGGGAAGGAGAGAATCCAGCATGGCCACTAACTAGGATAGTAGCAATATGTTTCCCAAACAGCATCTTTATAAGGACTCTGAGAGGCTAAACAGTTGGTGCTTTCCCAATTTTATAAGATAAAGTTTTGGAGAAGTTAAGTAACTTTATCATATCGATTTTCTTTCCTTTTCTTTTTCTCCAGAGACTTCAAAATTATCCACAAGCCCACAAAAAGATACAGGTCTTTACTAAGCCCTCATCCTTCGTGTGGACCATGGCAATAAGCTCCTTGTTGGTCTCCCTGCTGTGGCCCTTTTTCTCCCTATAGCATTTCTCCACACAGAAGCCAGAGTGATCCTTTTAAAACATCAATTACATCAGTCCTGATTTCCAATCCTTCTAATAGCTAAATGCCTTGTCTGATCTGACCCTTAGATGTCTCTTCTACCTCATCTTCTGCTGTCCTACCACTTTCTCCCACACACATAGCCATGCTCTGGCCACACTAGACTCTGGACTAGACTCTGCAGGCAGCCATTGTCATTTAGTGAATGACTCCTGCCTCAAGACCTTTGCACATATTGTTCCTGCTGCCTGGGACACACTTCTTCCAAACAGCCAAATGACTATTCCTGTGCAACAGAGGCCTTCCTCGCTATACTAGTGAAACTGCATTCCTAAGGCTCTCTGGCTGCTTATGAAATAATTTCCAAACTCAGACACTTTGGTAAGTAAAAAGAAATGCTATTAAATAATTATCCCAAGATGACACCTGAACTCATTTACTTTTCTTCATGGCATTTATCAGTGTGTATATTTTATGTCTACTTCTTATTTGTTCAGTCCATATTCAGTCCGTTCTCCACTAAAATGTAAGCTCCTGCATATTGAGACCTTTTCATTAATTGCTCTATCTTGGAACCTAGAATAGTACCTTGTGCATAATATGTATTTATCAAATAAATTAATGCACAGATGAACCCCTGTCATCTGCTTAGCAATGTGTTAAGTGCTATGGTAAAATATTTACAAATGTTTAGAAAACAATGCAATTCCAAACTCAATGGTACAGGTCACCAGCATTATTTACATCTAATCTATGTTGTTATTAATAAACAATTGATGATTTAGATAAGAGAGAGAGAAACATATCTACATCAGAAAGATGACATTCCAAAAAGATGAGGTTTGAGCTGGGCTCTAAAGGACAAGTAGGTTTAAATAAGAAAGAAGAAGAGTACTCTGAGGCTATTAAGCATAAAGCAATCAGAAGCCTGTCCCAGAGATTCACTCTGTCCACATAGTTGGATTGGGGACGCATTGGGTTTCAGGTGCCTGCAGATGTCTAGCATGCCTTTGGAAATCTGAGTTTGGATCTTGGCCTAGAGATCTAGAATTGGAATTCATCCACATAAAAGAACTGTTATGGATGCCATCCAAGAAATCACAGTTCTCCTTAAAACTTAGCCTAATACCCTACAGCTTCAGATCTTTCAGACAGAAGATGGTATTCACGCTGAGAAACAATCCATACATTCACTCTCAAATCTAGCTGAGTAGCCATATTGCAAAGCAAGCAGATCCAGCCAGTTCTTCAGGTTTGTGCACATCCAACCCCACACAAACACAGACACTAGAGGTGAGTTTGACCAGAAGTCCAGGAAACAGATGACCTTATATCTCAGTTTGCCCCAGACAGTTCTCATTTATATTTACTGTCCCTGCATAATGGCACCCCTTTCACTCTCAAAATCATCCCAGTTTAGATAATAAATCATCAAATCAATGTACTAATTCCCCAAATGACAAATTGCCCAAATAACCAATTTCTTGAATGACCCATTCCCCAAGTGACCAATTTGCTTAATTTCATTACATCCTTTAACTTTCTAGTTTAGTTAATTGGCTTCATTTTGCTTTCATAACATCACCGAGAAACATTTGAACAGCCTCTCTCCAGCTCTATAACACTTGAGCTAGAAACTGAAGGCTTTTGGTCTATATGTGCCTCAGTTTCCCCCCTCCAAATTTGATTCTATTCCTCATCCTCCAGTAGCCACAGCAGGGAGCTGGAGCAGAGAAAAATTGAACATGTTCTTCTTATGAATATATTCTCCTCATGAATAGATTGTTTTATGAATATATTCAATGATAATATTCTTTTTATGAATATATTCTTTATAAATAGTGCCTTCTTACATATATTCTTAAATGTGAAGAGTTCATATGAATGTATTATCCTTATGAAAAATATATTTCTAACCATTCTCCCTACTCATGAACATATCCTTATGAATGTATTTTTATCATGGTTTCATTGAATTCCTGGGCCAGAGGCCAGACTCCAGGAGTCCCAACAAATCAGGTAGAGCCACTCACCCCAAAAAACAAATGGAAAAAGTAACACTGAACAGCAGGAAAGGAACATGAATCCATATGGCTATATTAAGAAGATAAAGTAAGATCAAGCATCTCAGCTCCATCTTCAGGGCACTAACAGGAGCTTTAGGATTAAATAAAGGAAGAATGAGGGCATGGGGTGAGAGGTATACATGATTAAGTGGTTTGGGTGAAACAGTGGTCTGGTTGACCATTATCTCAGTTCTGGTTCTGCAAGATGGCTCTGAAGGAGTCTTTATCAGTTTGCTATGCAGGATGTTTATCTGATCTATGATCCTGGAAGGGGGCAATTTGGTTCCCATGAGATGAATGCTCCTGCTTAATGGAGACAGCCTCAGTTCCTATCCCAGGGCAGTTGCTGCTCTTTAGCGGGGTGATTTCATCATGGAGGAATCTGTCTGTGAGGGTCTGGAATTCAAAGTGACCGTAGGTTTAGGGCAATGAGTGAAGACTTCTAGATACTACTCCAGGGATCAAGAACAGACAGTTGAATGTCCCCACACATTTTGAAAATAGTTAATCTTATCTTGGTGTCCCCCATCTTAAAGGAGGACAAAATAGGTACGTTTAATGCTAATAAACCTTAACAGATTTTAGATGAACACTTCTTAAATAATTAACATGACTATATGCAGAGCTGAGCAGGAATCTGAAGACAGACACAAAATGAAGGCAGAGATGCCAAGACTAATCCTGCTCTTAGTTACCCATTGGGCATCTGTGGGCCCAAAGAGTCAGTGGTCTTAGCAAAAGCAGCTTTCAGCTCCCTGTTATCATTGGCCTCAGGGCCCCTCTCTTTACCTCTCAATTTTTCCTGCTTCTGTGACTCAGTTCTTGAGCCTGACTGGGGAAAAACTCATGAAAATTTCTCAGAATGCTATCAGAAAATCAAAATTAAAGTCAGAACTAAATAGCATAGATGATATAAACAAGTTTGGTGAATTAGTCCTTGACTAGATTGGGCCATGCAACAATTTAGCTTTCAGCAAATTGGCTTTCAATTAATTGACTTTTAGCAACCTGACCTACAGCCTTCCTGACCAGCCCATTTAAGGTAAGTCAGCCAATATTGTACCCATGGCCTCAACCCCACCCAAATTTCTACCAAAAGATTTGTCTATTTCTTCCATAGTTTAATGAAAATGAAAACTATTTGGTTATTATTGTCTATTATCACCACTTAGAGTATCCATATGAGGACCAGGGCCACTTCAGTCCTGTTCTCCATTGCATAGGAGATTCCACAGCCCTATCACAATCTCTGGCACATAAGGAGCTGCTCAATAAATATTTGTTGAATAAGAATGAATGCACAAGGAATCCCAGGACTCTCTAAATTCAGGATAGAAAAAGGAAGATAAACTGCATATTCATCCTACCTCAGTTCTGAACAGCATCAATCATCTAAACCACCTTCCTTTTCCACTGACAAATAAACAGAAGTTTTAAGCAATTTTTTTAAAAAAAGATTAGGCATGAGAGGAGGAAAGTGATTCAAGGGATGAGAAAGCTTTAAACCAATATTTAATCAGACTAAACCTGTTTTACCATCTCAAATCAGAAGGTGAAGAAAATTTTACCCCAGATGTTACAACATTGCCCATTTAGTACAGTATTACTTGAGAGAACAGATGGCGGTGAGTCAGGATTTAACAAAGACCTTAATGGCTCTTCTGCCAGCCCCAGGGCCATTATTTGCATAGGAAGCAGATTTGGCTTGGCTGCCCATAGCGATGGCCTCTTACCCACGTGGACATGACCTCATTTTCATGTCTCCATTTTCCATCTCTGCCATATGCTGTCATAACCATCTGGGAAATACTGTGCCACAAAACATAAAATAAAAGCAAGTCTTGATCACTTGAAGCACAATTTTCAATTATGATCTTTACTAACATGCCTCATTGGAAATTCACTTTTAATCAGTCTAACACATTTGAGTGAGTGTGATGTGGCTTCCCTCTCACCCATTTAATATCTCAAAAATTTTTAGGATTGTATCAGGGCAATCACATAAAGGGAGATCACTTTAAAGATGCACATAATTTTATTGTGGATTTACACTGTTTATGAAACAGATTTATAGGCCTCACCTTGTCTCTACACTCACAATCATCGGAAGAAGAGAGGCATTCCACAATGACGGCATAACCTCTTTCCCATTTGGAAAAAAATGACCCAATCCTAACAAAAACAAAGGCATTTATTTACACACACTATTTACCTGGTGGGGGTGGGAACAAGGTCTTCATATATCTGCCATTTCAACTTGCTGAGGTCCAGCCAGCAGCATATGTCCTCAGGAAAAGACATGAGACAGAGGGGCTAGAAAGTGAGAATGTTGGTTGTACTTTCTGAGATCCCCAGTTCAAGGGACACAGCAGGAATCTTGGAAAGTTTCCCTTTCTTTCTCTCCATTCCAGTCCCTCTGAATTCCCCCAACCCAAAGTTCTAATAACCAAATCCCTTCATTTTGCTGCTTTCAAATACCTGATGTCCCTAGCCACGCCCTTGAGCTTTACCCCTTTCCTACTTGGATTTGATTAATAGGTAACTTACCAAGGAGCTGGTAAATGACACCATGAACACTCCAACAAAGTACTTAGTCCATAGCATTACTGCTCAGAGGACACTAATGTCGTTTTTGAAAGTGTAGTTCAAAACCCTGTAGAGGATAAAAAATTTTAAAAATAGTAGAGAATGGTAAATGATTTGTTTATAATGAAATAGAAAATATTAGCATGTATTATATATAATAAATTTCTATTTCAATTATGTGTGTGGAAGTAAATGTGTACAGAATCAAATGTAAAAATATTATTAGCAAACAGTCAATGCTTAATAAGCTCTAGGGACTGTGCCAAGTGTGTTTATATACATTAACTCATTTAATATTCAAGAGCATCCCATGAGATGGAATTATTCTCGCCCAGTTCCACAGCTGAATAAGCTGAGGAACAGGGAATTTATGTACCCAAGATCATCCAGCTAGCAAATGGCAGAGCCAGGATTCAGACCCAGGCAATCTGAGGTAGATTATGCACTTCACCACTGTCTCCTAAATATCTTTCTTGCTGTAGGTTTTAGTTTTTTAAAAAAGAGAAATACTAATTTAAGGGGATTGCATATGCTGTATATCCTAGATTAGTTCCAATTTCAAATATTCTATACAGTGGTCCCTACGTCTTCTAGCCATATAAGGTCATATGAGGTTCAGAAAATGGAGTTCCTGTGTTAAATATTGCAGTATCACTAATGATACCACCCTTGCTGCCAACTGTAAACCAGAGAGATCTTCTGCCTTGGTCACCTGTCCCTGCAGCAGTGCCACTTCTTATGTACAATGGGCCCAAGCCCCATGGTGTCAAGGCTAATAAAAGTCATTTATATCCTGCCAGAGCTATTACACCATCAGCCATGAAACTAAAGCTTTTTAGAGACTACTTAGTCTTCAGAGGAGTGGGGTAGGCATAGAATTAAGTCATAAAATAACCACTACAAAGTTTATTTTCCTTATCCTGGATTACAAAGAACTGTGCTAAGTACTAGGAGACCGCATAATCCAAGGAAAACATCTTTAAACTTCCACTCACAGTATCTGACCTCCGCTCTGCCAAAGTCATGTAACTTGGGAAAATCACTTAACAATAGCTTACATTAGCTAGGATTTTATACTTTCCAGAGCATGCTCACATTCATGGTTTTTAGGCCCCAACAATGATTCTCTGAGGAAGGTAGAGATGGTTATTGGACAGAGAGACATTTCCCTCCTTCTTCCCTGTTCTTCCACTCTCTGCCTAACTCTCTCACCTAAAAGAGGAGAAGCAATCATAATCAGAGCTGGTTATAGGTGAGTGCCATATGGGAATTCTCCCCACCTGCTGGCCCTGTGTGACAAACCCATCTAATGCATCCCCTTCTCTCATGTGTATCCTCTCCTCCAGGTTTCTGGGCACCCCTTGTACCAGTTCTGTGCCCCACCTTCTACCTTCTCTGTGCTTTGCTCCTAATGATTGAGCAGTCAGCTTCTTCAGAGGATTAGCCTGAAGACGCGGCACCCAGATGTACTTAGAGCCATGAGTGCCCCAGGTGGCCCTTAACTGGTAACAGAATGTGCAGAAGCACAAAAGCCCAACACCCTCACCTCAGATGAAACCAGTTCTGAGATGTCAATCATAACCCCAGCTCAAAAACGACATCAAGCCTGTTGAGTTCACCTGAACTGTACCCTTGCCTTGCTTCCTCACCTTGCCTATTCTCCTCCTCTACTCTCTCACAGGTTTCTGGGGGCTCTTCTTAATAAATCACTCAAACCTGTGTCCTATTCCCAGGGCATCTAAACTCTCTCTCTCTCTGTTGCTGAGCTAGGCCTGTCTGAGGATATCAGCCTTACCAAATTTTCTGTTTGGCCTACTTTTAATCTGCAATGAAGTTAGGGCAGGGCCTGCTCCACATAGATGATAGCCATCTTAAATTCAAAAAGGATTATGTAAATCCTCAGGGCTTAGCTGGACTCCTCCTCAGCTTCTACCAAAACCATGTCTTTGGAGGTCACTATTCATTAGCCAATTATTAATACAGCAGGGCTCTAATGTCCATTAAGTTATTGTTCTTACAAGAGCTCCCTCAGCTGAAAACTGAGGAGAGATTGGTAAGAGGATGTAGGTATTCCTGGGTTCCCAGGCCTGACAACTATAAATAATCAACCAAAACTGCACATCTAACTTCCTAAAACTATTCCACAGCCTTCTAGACAGACGTAAAAGTCATTCTATATGGCTTAAGAGATGGAAGAGGAATTTGAGATCTATCACTTGGTTACAGATTAAGGCATTGTGTTAGCTTTCTGACACTGAAACAAATACCTAAGATAATAAATTTATAAATATAAGTTTTCTTTGTGCTTACAGTTTTACAGGTTTCAGTTCATGGTCAGTTGGTTTTTGATTTGGGGCCCACATGAGGCTGCACATCAGGCAGGAAGTATGAAAGACGCTGTTCACCTCCTGGCATTCAGGAAGCAAAGTGAGGGACAGTAAGGGCCAGGTCCCAATATGTACTTCAAGGGCACACACACCCTCACCCAGTGACCTCCACTAGGCCACGGCTCTTAGAACTTCCACCACCTTAGCCAGCACCACAGGCTGGAGATCAAGCCTTAACACATAGGCCTTCAGATATTTCCAATCCAAACTACAGTAGCAGTGAAACAAATTCTCCTAACGTCACATCACCGAGAGTAAGCTCTTCACTGAACCTAAGGTTCTGGACTTAGAATGAGGGTACAGGCCAGTGAACCAGGCTGCTAGGGGAGAGGAGGCAAGGACAGCTGAGTTCACCACTGTTCTCCAAACCCCACCCCTGGAAGCATCTATGGGTGTCTTTAAATATATTTGTGGCAATTGATTGGTTTGAACTGTTTGATCTTTCACCCACCGATACAGACAGCATGAAATGTAGATTAACTCTTGTCACCTGCTTTGAGGAAAACCTAATCAATACAGTGAGGCTGTTAAAGAACTTCTCGGTCACACCACAGCACATACACCAGACCTAGGTCAGTGTGCACCATACAGTATGCAGTCAGATCATTGTTTCAGTCAATTTGTTTAAACTTGAACACTCAACTATGATTGCACTGACTCTCAAATTTATTCATGGGAGAGAACTTTAGTAGAGTAACAGGAAAATACATAACTATTTATAAATGCACATATTTATAAATAAATAACAAAATACATTGATATAGTGAATTCATATTATTTATTGTTGAATATGTAATTCTATGTATATTGAATTCCATCATAGAAATAATAATTCTTCCAGCAATAAAATATGGACATAGGATGTATATTTCTCATCCAAGGAATAGCTCAGTAATTCTTTAAAACACTAAAAATTTCAGAAATCGCTTGTTGGAGATGTGTTTTCTATTTCATTTAATGCATACTTTACTCTTCAGCTAGCCCCCACTACAAATACTCTGCAGCTATCCCCCACTACAAAAAAAATGCATTCAAATGCAAGAAATTTTGAAATTGAGAAAACGTTTCATTCATTCATTTATTTTCTCTTTAGGTTAAACATCATTATTATTTGGCTTAGCTATGAACCAACAGTCCAACCCTGTTGCCTGAGACTGTTGGTCTGAAAGCAGTGCACTGAGGCAGGTTACCCACAACCCCACAGTAGCATAATGCCTTTTAAGCAATCTTGCAACTCACAACTGAATCTACACCTGGCTTATCCTCATTTTGCCAGAATCCCCCTCCATGAAATTAACTGCTATTGATTCAAAGTAGGCAAACTACCTGTAGTCTTAAACACAAGTAAATGTTGAAACAGAGTTTAGGCATAAGTCTCCCAAAACACTAAAGACCCAAGCCAGTGTTTACACATGGGGAAACAAGACTAGACTCAGTTCTTCTCTGTAGACAATCAACTTATGAAGCTTCTAAAAAGGAATCTATGTGGTGCATGAATAAAGAAGGTGAGGGGTTACTTTAAAATGCTTTCAAATTTCAGATGCATTTCTTATATAAAATGTGTCAGAAGGAGAGCAAAGTGTCTAATAATGCTAGCAAGGCACTGAGGGCAGATGGAATCAAGACATCTAGACCTTTCGCTTTATTTAGATGGCACACAAGGTCAGACCTGGGAGGCTGGGACAGGCTACCAGGCAATGGGATGAGGACCCAGCCCTCAAGGTGAGCTGGGGAGGGCCAAGGACCATCAATTCACCATCAGTGTCCCCTCACATCAAGCTCCATACTATCTATATGCTGAGGATAAAGAGGTGACTAAAACTCCATCCCCCTTCTGACATGGAATAATCCTGAAGATGACATTTAAAGGAGAAAAAGAAAAAGAAAAGGGTAACAGAGGGGCCCTTGGAGGACTCTAGCCCTCATTTGCACCAGCTGGCAGAGCCACTCCTCCCAGGCGGGAGCTACCGGAGTTATTATCTAGTTGCTATTCCCTGTAACAGCAGGGGGAGCAAGACCATGGACAAAACCATAGCGGTAGGGATTATCCAAAATTTGCCACAGGTACTATTAGCCCCATTGGAAAGGCAGATAAAATTGGGCTTAGAAAGCTAAATACCTTGAGTACATTCCAAAACTATCAAATGAAAGAAATGGCTCAAATCACCACCCACCTAACATCAAAGCCAAATGTCTTCCCTACTCCCCACCACCTCCTTATAGGTCTCATGGATGGACTCATGAGATTCTATATAATCCTTTTGCCCTATTAGATCCCACAGACAACAACAGGGAGATGACATCACACTCTCTGGTCAAAATCTGAATTGCGAAGAGGGCCCCTGAGGCCCTACACATGACCTAAGTACCTCCTGGTCAGAGATTTCTGATGCCCCTCAAAGGAATAAACAGACCTTAATGCCTCAGTCTCCCACAGCTGGACACATTGCCAGGAGCTCAAATGATGACTCGAGCTGGGCAATTTGGAGGTTCCAAAGAGCTAAGGAGAAAAGGCTGCCTTTGAGTTAGCCAGGCTCTGTCAAGGTGCTCCATGGGTCCCAGGTTTGGCCTAATTTTATGAAGATAGTCTTTCATGACATATAAACTTTTCTCCTACTTATAAACTTACTCAAACACCCCTCTTTCTAGGAGACACACGTAAGTCCATGAGACTGAGTTTAAGGAAAGTCCAAGGCAGCTACTTGCCTGCCACTATTCATTCTCCCACTGCACACCCGTACTGGGAGAAGCCCTCTCCTAGGCATGGAGGCTATGCAGAAATGTTAAAAAAAAAAAATCTTGAAGACATCGCAAAATTGCAAGCAATGAAATTGAAGATGCCATCAAATCCCTACCAACAAAGAAAAGCCCAGGACCAGACAGATTCTCAGCCAAGTTAGACCAGACCTTCAAAGAAGAACTAACACTAATTCTCCTCAAATTATTCAATGAAATAGGAAAGGAGGGAATTCTTCCAAACTCAGATACATCAAGGAAAGAAAACTTCAGATCAATATCCCAGATGAACAAGGATGCAAAAATTCTTAATAAAATCTTGGCAAATGGCATACAAAAACAAATTTAAAAGATAGTGAACCAAGATCAAGTAGGGTTCATCCCAGAGATGCCAGGTTGGTTCAACATAAGAAAATCAATAAACATAACTCATTGCATCAATACACTTAAAGACAAAAATCTCATGATTATCTCAATAGAAGCAGAAAAAGCATTTGACAAGATACAGCATTCATTCACGTTAAAAACACTACAAAAAGTAGGGATATTAGGAATACACCTCAACATTGTAAAAGCTATATAGATTAAACCCAAGGGCAACATCATTCTAAATGGAGAAACTAAAAGCATTCCCTCTAAACACTGGAACAAGACAGGGATGCCCTGTTTCACCACTTCTACTTAACAGAGTTCTTGAAACTCTAGTCAGAGCAAGTAGGTGAAAGAAAGAAATTAAATGGACATGAAAAGAAGAGTTTAAATTATCCCTATTTGTCCATGACATGATTCTATATTTAGAAGACCCAAAAAAAAAACTCCACCAGAAAATTTCTAGAACTCATAAATAAATTCAGCAAAGAAGCAGGATATAAAATTAACAAAAATTAAATTAAATTAACACCCATAAATCCATTGCATTCTTAACAGAAAGAAATTAGGAAAACTATTCCACTTACAATAGCCTAAAAAAATAAAATATTTGGAAATCAATCTAACAAAAGAGATGAAAGACCCCTACAATGAAAACTACAGAACATTCTTTAACATTAGAAAATGGAAAGATCTCCCATGTTCTTGGTTAAGTAGAATTAATATTGTCAAAATGGCCATACCACCAAAAGCACTATACAGATTTAATGTAATTTTCATTAAAATTCTAGGATGTTTTTAAAAATAGAAAAAAAAGGAAATCCTTACTAATTTAATAGAAAATAGAAAAAGTAAATAGAAATATGTCCTAAAAGGAAATAGTTATACTATAGAGCTATACTAACAAAAATGGCATGGTATTGGCACCAAAATAGACATGAAGACCAATGGTAGAGAATAGAAGACAAACCCACATAAGTACAGTTTTCTTGTACTAGACAAAGGTGCCATAAACATACATTGGAGAAAAGATAGCCTCTTCAACAAATGATGCTGGGAAAACTGGAAATCCATATATAGAAGAATGAAATTATCTCTCACCCTGCACAACACTCAACTCAAAGTGGATCAAGGACTTAAGCATAAGACCAGAGACCCTGCACCTACCAGAAGAAAATGTAAGCCCAACTTTCTATTATGTCAGCTTAAGAACCAACTTTCTCAAAATACCCCTAAAGCGCAAGAAGTAAAATCAAGAATAAATAAATGGGATGGTATCAAACCAAAAAGCTTCTTCACAGCAACAGAAACAATCAAGAATGTGAAGAGAGAACCTACAGAATGGGAGAAAATCTTTGCTACCAGCACTTCAGATAAAGCATTAATGATAAAGAACTCAAAAAACCCAACACTAAAAAAACAATTAACTCAATCAACAAATGGAAAAAGGAACTGAAGGAACTTACAGAAGAAGAAATACGAATGGTGAACAAATAAATGAAAAAATGTTCAACATCTCTACCAATTAGAGAAATGCAAATTAAATCTAGATATCCCACTCCTCCGCATATACCCAAAGGACTCACAATCAGCATACTATTGTGATGCGGTCACATCAATGTTTATAGCAGCTTAATTCACAATAGCCAAGCTATGGGAGCAACTTAGGTGCCCTTCATCAGATACATGGATGAAGAAAATGTGGTACATATACACAATAGAATAATACTCAGCCATAAAGAAAAATGAAATGATGACATTTCCCAGTAAATGGATGGAACTCGAGACTATTATGCTCGAGGGAAATAAGCAAGTTTTCTCTGATATGTGGATGCTAACACACAATAAGGAGGGGAGGGGAGAAGAATCAAAGTTTAGTTAATTAGAAAAAGGGCAATGAAGGCAAGGGAGGGGGTAGGAATAGGAAAGACTGTAGAATGGATTGGACATAACTTTCCTATGTTCATGTATGAATACACAACCAGTGTGACTCACATCATGTGCAACCACAAGAATGGAATTCTAGGGGCTGGGGTTATGGCTCAGTGGTTGAGTGCTTTCCTAGCATGTGTGAGGCACTGGGTTCGATCCCAGGCACCACATAAAAATAGACAAATAAAATAAAGGTATTGTGTCCATCTACAACTAAAAGAAAATATATTTTTTTTTAAATGGAATCCTAATTAGAATAAGTTATATTCCATGTATGTATAAAATGTCAAAATACACTCTACTGTCATGTATATCTAAAAAGAATAAATAAAAAATTGAGTCATATATTAAAACAAGAAGAAAAAGAAAAAAGGACCTAGTATCATAGAACTTTCTTTCTAGTAAATTAGAAAAAAAATGTTCAAAAAGCAAACCAAGCAATGAGTAAGATCATTTTAGATGTAATAATAACCATGAAGAAAAACTTTAAGAAGAAAGGAATAGAAGAGATATTGGGTAGGGGAGGGTATCTGTTTAGACAAGGTATCTGCGATTGGCTCTCAGAGGAGGGGACCTTTGATTACATGCACAAATCACCACCCTTTTATAGATCTAAGATTGGTTCTTAGACTGAGCTTATTGTGCATGGCTCCTGTTGCCTTCTGAAGAATTCTTCCCCAAAGAATCCCTAATCTCACACATGGTCCATTGTGAGAGAGGGAGGACAAAGAGAGATGGAGGCTTCTGGGGGCAAGGAAGGGAGAAATGGGTCCGGGCTGAATGCTCTATCAACTAACTATCCACATGAGAACTTCCCAAATGTCTGGTTGGGAAGTCCTTCTCAAAGGTACAACACAATGCTTATTCCCCAAACAGTGGCTTCAGCTCCTTACATCGCCTCCCCACCCCACTGTCCCACTTACGTTCTGAATATTCTACCATCATGAACTTGGAGAACAAAATCCACTGGGGTTTGAGGTGCTTGTGCTAACTAAGTGGAAAGAGGGAGGTGGGCCACTCCCCACCTGACCCACAGCTTCCCATCCCAACAACCCCTGAGACCTCCTGGGTAGCAAAGAGAACCATTCACAGCCATCACCAGACTAGGGAAAAGCGCTTTTCAAGACAAGCACTTTTCAAGTGCTTTTGCCCCAGGAAAGACCCCCAGATTTCTGCCCACCCCACCCCTCACTACCTCCCCCAGCCCCATCCTCACCTAGCCCAGAGCAGACTAGCAATAGGTAGAGTTACTTTTATCCTTTTAACCACTGACAATCCTCATCCTTTCTCTTCCCATTTTACAGATTCAGAGTGAGTAGGGGATTTTCACAATGCTGGTAAATAGCTGAGCTTAAAAAAAAATTCCAATGCTCTAAATTCAAATGCTATTCACCTTCCCATGACACCACAAAGGTATGCTCAACTGCGGCACAGGACCTAGGAAGTGATGCTGAAGAAACCGTGGCCCAATGTCATGTAATGTTTATCCCACAACTTTGCCAAACAGTTAAGCAAAAATACAACTGCTCTCCATCATCTTCCACTACATAGCTGAGAATGTAAATGTTGTCAAATGATATTTCTCTCTCAGTATAAAATCACAAAATCATGAGACTTACAAAGAGGGCTTATTCCCACCCCCACCCATGAAAATCTCTCTACCAATCCAAATTCTATTCCTTCGACATCCCACTCTTATCTGTCCTGACTTTATCATTCCACCCTTCATTTGATTTCTAAGTATTCATGGATGTTATACCAGTGCCAACTGGAACTGGAATCAAATAAATAAAACTTTTACTAATTCCTTCATTTTAAAAAGTCAAATTAGGAAGGCACAGTGGCACAACCTGTAATCCCAGCAGCTCAGAAGGCTGGGACAGGGAGGATTGCAAGTTCAAGACCAGCCTCAGCAATTTAGCAAGGCCCTAAGTAACTTAGTGAGAACCTGTCGCAAAATAAAAAATTTAGAAAAGGTCTGGCATGTGTCCCAGTGGTAAAGCACTCCTGGGTTCAATCCCTAGGGGGAAAAAAATTAAATTATGTGGCCCAACTAAGATTGACGGTGGTTTCTAGAAATGCTGACTCCCCAGCCTTAATTTCTGCAGGCTTTGAGGGGCCACATAGCAAGCAGGAAAGTCACAGAGAAGTGTAGTAGAAACAAATTCCTGAACTCCTGCTAAGAGGCCATCTGCCGCAGTCTGGCTGGGCACAATCAGGAGCCACTTGTCAAAAGAAACTAACTTTATTTTTAGAACCACACACGCCAAACAAAACAGCCTCTCAGGAAAAACCCTCAGAGCCTCAACTGCCACCACCGGCTTTCCACAAGCCACTCTCTCCCACACAAGCTTCTCTCCACCTCCCACAATCCTCCTGCTCTTGAGGCCCATTGGCTGGGTCACGTGGGCGGAGCCAAAAAAGTCCCCCAATGAGCAGCTCCGTGGTCTGAAAGGGCAGGGAAACAGCCCAATGAGCATCACCACAGAGGAGCCAATCAGCTAGATGTTGCTGGGGCCGCTGTGAGCCAATCACCAGCCGGCAGCTGGAAGTTTGCTGGGGCCCCTTCGGCTGTGGCTCTCAACAGCCATCGCTGAGCCAGGCATGCTTACCTCGACCTTTCCCATTCTAATCACAAAAGATGGCCTCATGATGCCAAAATTGCCTTCAACTCCCGTTGTATTTCTGAAATCCCATCCAGGCCCCAACCTCCAACAATTAACAATCCAATTCAGACTAATAACCTGAACCCCAAACACATACAGACTGGTCTGGTGATACCAGCAACTGGTGTTGGTTCACTCTGCATTTGCTTTTTTTATGCACTCAAACTAGGCTTGAAACTTATAGACTTAGTTTTACTCTTAGAAATATATCTATCTATCTATCTATCTATCTGTTTCTCCCTTCCTCTCTCTCAAAACAGGTGTCTCCTGAACAAAGTATCCACCCCCTGATTGACTTTCAAAGAAAAAGGAAACATGTACGTAATCATCCTACCCAGAACATATAGCATAGAAGGTCCAACTTCCTGGGCCCAGAGCTGAGATGGTGGCCTGGTATGGCAGGTAAAAGTACCCATCTGCTTGACCCAATAACTGGGCCAAAGTGAACACATAACCCAAGTTGGGCCAAGTAGAGTCTACAGGACTTTTGCTGGAGATGCCATAAAAGATGCTTGCAGGTTGGCGAATTTATAGAGACAGAAAGTAGACTAGTGCTTGCCTATGGTTGAGATGTTCAGGGGGGAAAAAAAGCGCACTGCTAATTGGTATGAGGTTTCCTTTTTGGGTGATGAAGATGTTCTAAAGTTGATTGTGGTGATGGTTGCACAACTCTGTGAATATACTAAAAACCACTTAATTGTGTGGCCTTGGGTGGGGAAACTTGATGGTTTGCAAATCACATCTCAAACAACTAGTTTACAAAAAAAAAAAAAACACTTGCTCTCACTTTCTGTCTTTCTCTAGGACAATAAGAGATAGGGATAATGTAAACTGGGTCTTCCAAGAGCTATCCTCACTTTGTAGAAAGTCCACTTGAGAATTAAGTCACACAGAGGCAAGCAGAGAGAGAGAGAGAGAGAGAGACAGAGAGAGAGAGAGAGAGAGAGAGAGAGAAACAGAATGAATCATCTGAACTACTGGATCTAACTTTGCATGAAGCCCCTCAGTCCTTGAATGTCAGTTGCATAAACAAACAAGAAAAAAATCTCTTTCTTGCTTAAGCTACTTTAAACTCAGTTTTTGTTACAAAGCCCTGCTACAGCTTCCCAGAAGAATGGTTCAGACTTGTTCCTCCACCAGCTATGATTGACAGACCACCTCTCTGAAACTTCAATGCCCCTGAGAATTAACTTTTAATAATAATTTTGTTCAAGGATAGGTCAAAATATTGCAGATGTTAGATTTCTATATAGGTTGAATATTAGCATTAACCCTATTGTTCTCCTTCCTTAAATTGTCTGTTTTTAATGAACTATCTATAGAATAATATTAATTAACCTTTTGTCTATGAATATTTTTCCCAGTTTTTCACTCATTAACATAATAGAGTCTCTTTCTTGACTATGTGATTGTGTTGAACTAAGCACCAATCCTGAGTAATTACTCTATCTACTAGAACTCTATAACGTTTTGTTGTTGTTGTTTTTTGTTTTTTTAATTGTACTAAAACACATACAACATCACAAAATTTACCATTTTAACAACTTTTATGTGTACACAGTGGCATTGGGTATATTCACATTGTTGTGCAACAATCAAAAATATCCATCTATAACGTTTTTATCTTCCCAAACTGAGATTCTGTGGTCATTAAACACTAATTCTCCATTCTCTCCTTAGTCCCTAGAAACTATCATTCTACTCTCTGTTGCTGTGAGTTTGACTTTTCTAGGTACCTTATATAAGGGTAATAATGAAATATTTGTGTGGGTTCATCCATGTTGTACCATGTGCCAGATGTCTTTCCTTTTGAAGGCTGAATAATATTTCATCATATGGATATACCACCTTTTATTAACCTATTCCTCTGCAGAAGGACATTTGGATTGTTTATACCTTTGTGAGTTATTATACATAATGCTGCTGTGAATGTGGATGTACACATACCTGTTAAAGTCCCTGCTTTCAATTAGTATGTATACCCAGACTTGGGTAGTGGACTTGCTAGATTAAATGGTATTCTGTGTTCAATTTTTTATAAAGAGAGGAAGAAAATCTCTGGCAAAATGTTTTTCTATTTGAGCACTACACTATTTTTCATCAATCTAACCTTCAACTTCCTACTATCAAAAAATGACAATATTTATGTTGCAAATTTAGAATAAATAAGTAAAGGAAAGAAACTCTTTTGGAGGAACTGCCATACTGTTTCCCTCAGCAGCTATACCACCTGACATTCCCACCAACAGTGTACAAGAGTTTTATTTTTCTCCAGATCCTTTCCAACACTTGTTGTTGTCTGGGTTTATATATATATATATATAATAGCCACACTACCAGGTGTGGCATGATACATTTTAATAAATGATAGTACAAGTGCTCTGTCATTATAGTTCTTTGTCAAAAATTGTTTTGGCCACTCTCCATTTTTTTCTTGCAGTACAATTTTGTCATTATTGTAGGACCCCCAGATACTTATACAAACAATAATTAGAGTTCTATTATTTATTTTGAAAAAAATGACATAATTCATATCTTTAAGATATTCACCAAAGGACATGAAATACTTTCCCATTTCTCTTAGTAAACTCTCTGATTCTTCATATTAGACCAAAACATTTCTTGCTAAGATTATCCCCAGATATTTCATATTTTTGTACTATTATGGATGAAATAATCAACCTCATTTTAGAAAATACTTTTTGGAAGAAGAAGCCCATAATCAACAGTAACATTCGTTTATGAAACACCTGCTATTTTAAGACCAGTGATAAAGGTCAATAGTGCCTGTCTTCTACATGGAAATTTACTGCAAGAGAAAAAGAAAGTATTGGCTGAAACTTCATTGGATTGCCTCTTTTAAAGGCCCAGAGCATTTAAATCACTCCTAAGGAGGTAAGTGAAACTGCGGGTAATTTAATGTTTAATCAATGTTTGTTATAGCTATCATTAATTTTGGGTCAAATTTCATGATGCATGAGTTTTCTTGTTTCCTACATGTACCTTACATGGGCTTCCCCTTATGGATTTATGCCAATTTTATTACTCTATTAATTTACCATCTAAATTATTACACTTGTATCTCTCTTTTATGATATATTGGTATTTCTGTGATTTATCTACTGTCAACTCTTCCATCAGAAAAAAATAATCTTTCATTTTTGTATCACTCCTGGGAGGAAATGTGAGTCACTTTATAATTTACTTTAAGATGTTCAGCTTTAGTGTATAGTTTTTGTTCCTTGCATAGAAAAGCTTCTATGGATAAAATTCTTTATTTGTCATGAGGCGGGGGGATTACCAGCTCTGATCTAGGTGCTGAGCATAGAGGGGCTATATAATAATGCACCCCCAAAAACATGTATATAATATATAACCATGAATATACATAGCATCAGGAAATACATAAACAAGCTCCTGATTCCTTCTAAAAACAGCCTGCAAATGTCAAAAGAGAATAAAAGTATCACCTGATACATCTTCCTCCCTGACATTTTTCCTTTGACAAGAGAAAAATTCTGTCCATAAAAGCAGTCCACAGCATTTTGAGTCCTGGTGAGGTAACACACCAACCCTATTTGGCCTTACCTTCCTCTCACCACCACCACTTAAGGGGCCATAGAAATCACATGGGTTGTGGCTCCTCTGTTTTTTAAGGCTCATACTTTTGGTCAAGAAAGAACAACAAAGGATATTTTTTTACTACTAGAAACAAAAAAAGGAAACAGAGCCCATCCACACGAACAGTGGACTTCAGTCAAGTCATTATAGGACCTTCTGGCTTGTGCCAGCTATTTTAACACCCTTGCTCTCCTCTCCACTAGTAACTCTCCTCTTTCCAAACTTTCATTTATGCACACAAACAGGTCAAGGAATAATAACATATACCCCTCAAAACTGAACCCAAAAAAATGACCCAAATACAGGAGTGATTCATAGTTTATTGCCAATACTGTTATGGTCTCTCTGATGATTAAAATCCCCATCTTCAGAAGACCTATTACATTTGGAATATACATTCTCATTTTGGGTCCTGGAATATGATATATTTTGTGTCTTAGATGCAATAAAACTATTATTTATTGCTCTGAGAAATAGTATCACTTATTACTGCATAGAGAAAGGGAAAAATATCCAAGTCAACCATTAACTTACTTGTAGCACTCAACCCCTTCTGAAAATTGCTACTAAAATTCTATCATTTGGGACTGAAAGAGCAATCTCAAACTAATGGCAACTCAATGGAATAAACCAGGGAGGAAAGTCATCCAAACTCATCTCCTCAATTTCTAATAATTCTAGCAAGCAGAAAAAAATCTTATCTCTGTTAAATTATGTTTCCGTGCTCTATTCTTGCAATGCAAATCCAATCAGAGTATTCTCATGAAATGTTCATGGCACTATATAACTTGATTTGTCTAAAAGCATAAACTAAATAATAGAACATTAACTTGAAAAAGAGAGAAAGAAAGAGAATTTTTGTGGTATAAAGACAAACAAACGGTATAAATATAGATTAAAATTTAGGATTACCTATAAGCTGTAACCATTTTTAAAAGTCAACATTTCTCTTTAGAGACATTTTGTACAAAGTCAAGGCCTCTGCCCAAGTACCCTACACCATCTCTATATCAGTCAGGATAGACTCAGTTCTGCTGTGTTGACAAATGATCCCCAAAATCTCAGTGGCTTACAAAAACTTAATCAATTTATTGCTCAGGTTACAGGCTTATCTTGGGCAGTTACAGCTCTATTTCACACAGTCTTTATTCATGATCAAGGTTAACAGAGCAACCCATATTTGAAACATGATGGGGGGCGGGCAGAGAAATGACAAAGGGAGAATCACAAAGCAGAAACTGACTTTTAATGTTTCTGCCCCAAAATGACATGAGTTGCTTTGGCTCACATTTCACTGGTCAGATCAAGTCACACACCACCTGAATTCAAGAGAGCAAGTATAGGTGATCATCCTCCTACAGCCTCCAGCTGGTCTCCTTATCTAAATCTGCTTCCTCCCCACCTCCCATTACTCTCTGGGGTTCCTGTTCAAATCTAGCCATATTCCTCCTCTACCCAGAAATTTCCCTGAGAGGATTTCTATTCCTACACACATCACCAGTGAAGTCTGTGGCAGTGGGCCAGAAAATTCCTGGAATAAACAGGTAACTTTTCCAGAATACTAGTTTTTCCTTGAAAATGTAGGGAAATATATATATTTAATAAAATAAATTTGAACGTATTCTTGGACAAAATAAAAACTAGTAAAGTCTCTAAAGATAGTTGGTGTTTGAATTGAGTTTCAGTGGGCTGGCTGTCCCACATCTCCTGATGCCATGGCTGCAGGCTAATCTGCTCATAAGGATACCCTTATGAAAGACACTAAGAAGTATCCAAGCCTACCTAACCAGCACTACCTGTCCAGAGCAGAACTGTCCAGTGTGGTCACCAACAACCACATATGGCTATTGTGCTCTTGAAATGCAGCTAATGTGACTAAGATAGTTTAATTTCTTTTATTTTAATTGGCTTAAATTTAAATAGCCACATGTGGTTAGTGGCTAATAGATGAAACAGGACAGAAACAATATTTTTTTCAGAACATTTTTTATTGATACTTCTTAATTATACATGACAGTAGAATCCATTTTGATATAATTATACAAGCATGGAATTTATCTGATTCTAATTAGGATCCCATTCTTATGGATGTACATATGGTGAGACTCACTATGGTGTATTCATATATGTGCATAGGAAAATTATGTCAGACTCATTCCACTGTCTTTCCTTTTCCTATCTCCCCTCCCTTCCTTTCATTCCCCTTTGTCTAATCTACTGAACTTCTATTCTTGCCCTCTCCCACACACACACACACACTTATTGTGAATTAGCTTCCACATATTAGAAAACATTTGACCTTTGGTTTCGAGAGTCATTGGCTTATTTCACTTAGCATGAGAGTCTCCAGATCCATGCATTTACTGGTATACATCATAAAGTAATTTTCTTAATGGTTGAGTAATATTCCATTGTGTATAAACACACTACACTTTCTTTGTTAATTCTTCTGTTGAAGGGCACCTAGGTTGGTTCCATAGCTTAGCTATGGTAAATTGAGCTGCCATAAACATTGATGTGGCTGCATTACTATAGTATGCTGATATTAAGTCCTTTGGGTATATGCTGAGGAGTGGGATAACTGGGTCAAATGATGGTTCCATTCTAAGTTTCCTGGAGAATCTCCATACTGATTTACAGAGTGGTTGTACCAATTTGCAGTCCCACAAGAAATGTATGAGCATAGCCTTTTCTCCACATCACAAACATTTATTATTACTTATATTCTTGATTGTTGCCATTCTGTCTGGAGTGAGATGAAATCTCAATGTAGTTTTAATTTGCATTTCTCTAATTGCTAGTGATGTTGAACATTTTTTCATATATTTGTTAATCGTTCATATTTCTTCTTTTGAGAAGTGTTAGATATAGAATATTTCTATCTGTGGTAGGCAAGATAATGGCCTTCCAAAGATGTGCATGTCCTAATTTCTGCAACATGGGAATATGTCATGTTACATGGATGACCTTAAAATAGGGCAATTATCCTGGATTCCAATTAGGTCCTTAAATGGGAGGAGGGAGGCAAAAGAATCTGTGTCCAAGTGACACAAATGTGAGGCTCAGGCAGCCATTGCTGGCTTTGAAGGTAGAAGAAGAGGACACAAGCCAAAGAACTACCAGCCTCTTGAAACTTGGAAAAAAATTTTATAAAATGGGTTTTCCTATAGATCCTGCAACAAGGAATGCAGCCCTCCTGGCACCTTTATTTGAGCTCATTTAGTGAGATCCATTTTGGACTTCTGACCTCCAAAATTATAAGATAATAAATTTTGTTATTGTAGGTCACTAATTGTGTGGCAATCTGTTACTGCAGTAATAGGAAATAAATATGCCATTGTGTAGAAACCTCTATTGGGATAGATCTATTCTAGAAGAATCTCTGGATACCCTTGCTGCAGCAACTCTAAAGTACCTGCCATCTCCACACAGACTGCACAATCTCATGTCGTTCCCTTCTGCCTGGGTCTCTCCAAGACTGCTTTCTTTTGATATCCCCTAGTCATCCTTTCCCCCCGCCCTTTGGTACCAAGGATTGAACTCAGGGGCACTTGACCACTGAGCCACATCCCCAGCCCTATTTTGTATTTGATTTAGAGACAGGGTCACCATTGCTAAGGCTGGCTTTGAACTCATGATTCTCCTGTCTCAGCCTCCCGAGCCTCTGGGATTACAGGCGTGTACCACCACACCCAGCTCCCCCAGTCATCTTTTAATATTCATTCCATTGTCAGCTCCTTAAGGAACCCTTTCACTATACCCTGCTCAGGAAGGGTTTGGCTTTTCTGTTCTCTTGAAATCAATGTGTAACTCTGTAATACAGGTTGAGCATCCTTAACCCAAAAATTCAAAATCCAAAATCTAGAACTTTTTGAGTACCATGAGGACACAAGTGGAAAATTCTACATCTGATCGAATGTGACAAGTCACATTCAAAAATGAGCACACTAAAAATATTGTATAAAACTATTGTTGTGCAGGCTGAGGTTGTGGCTCAGTGGTAGAGCGCTTGCCTAGCAAATGTGAGGCCTTGGGTTCGATCCTCAGCACCACATAAAAATTAACTTCTGAAATGGAAATGAGGAAAAACACCCCATTCACAATATCCTCAAAAAAAATAAAATACTTGGGAATCAACCTAACAAAAGAGGTGAAAGATTTATACAATGAAAACTACAGAACCCTAAAGAGAGAAATAGAAGAAGATCTTAGAAGATGGAAAAATATACCCTGTTCATGGATAGGCAGAACTAACATCATCAAAATGGCAATATTACCAAAAGTTCTCTATAGGTTCAATGCAATGTCAATCAAAATCCCAACGACATTTCTTGTAGAAATAGATAAAGCAATCATGAAATTCATATGGAAAAATAAAAGACCCAGAATAGCAAAAGCAACTCTAAGCAGGAAGTGTGAATCGGGCAGTATAGAGATACCAGATTTCAAACTATACTACAGAGCAATAGTAACAAAAAAAGCATGGTACTGGTACCAAAACAGGCAGGTGGACCAATGGTACAGAATAGAGGACACAGAGACTAATCCACAAAGTTACAACTATCTTATATTTGATAAAGGGGCTAAAAGCATGCAATGGAGGAAGGATAGCATCTTCAACAAATGGTGCTGGGAAAACTGGAAATCCATATGCAACAAAATGAAACTGAATCCCCTCCTCTCACCATGCACAAAAGTTAACTCAAAATGGATCAAGGAGCTTGATATCAAATCAGAGACTCTGCGTCTAATAGAAGAAAAAGTTGGCTCCGATCTACATATTGTGGGGTCGGGCTCCAAATTCCTTAATAGGACACCCATAGCAGAAGAGTTAATAACTAGAATCAACAAATGGGACTTACTTAAACTAAAAAGTTTTTTCTCAGCAAGAGAAATAATAAGAGAGGTAAATAGGGAGCCTACATCCTGGGAACAAATTTTTA
>NW_025999990.1:524871-583434 GCF_001458135.2 Marmota marmota marmota | reverse complement strand
GGAGGAGAGTGAAGGGGAGGGGAGGGGGGATAGTAGAGGATAGGAAAGACAGCAGAATACAACAGACACTAGTATGGCAGTAGGTAAAAAAGTGGATGTGTAACCGATGTGAATCTGCAATACGTATATAGGGTAAAAATGGGAGTTCATAATCCGCTTGAATCAAATGTATGAAGTATGATATGTCAAGAACTTTGTAATGTTTTGAACAACTAATAATAAAAAAATAATTTAAATAATTAATTAATTAATTAAATCCAATCAATATCTAAAAAATTTAAAAAATTATTTTTGTGCAATGTGTATAGGTATACATAAAACATTAATAAATCCCATGTTTATGTGTCCCTAAATGTCTCATTATATATACAAATATTCTCAATTCTGAAAATATTCAAAATATGAGATACTGGTCCCAAGCATTTGGGATAAGGAATAGTCATCCTATAAGTATGAATTTCAAAAACAATCAGGTGTACAAATATATCAATATCTTCATTTTATTTAAACCTAAGCCTGAGCATGCATCCTAAGGTACTGGCAAAAATCTCAGTCTCAGTAAAGCCAGGATTTGCCATCACTTGGTATTACAAACCATCCTGAGACTTCTCTCAGCATCCATTCTCTCTCCATATGGGTGAGTGACTGGTGAGATGCCCCTGTGCCCTTCCTCGTGGCACTTCTTCTGTGCCATGCTTGGAGTCCTGAACTCTCAGCCAGACTGGTGGATACCCTGCTTCCTCAGGCCTGAGGTCCAAGAACCTCTGCATGCACCATTCAGCACAGCCTCTGAGGCAACTCCCCTCCCCAGGGAGCCACCACACCCAGCACCACTGCTGAGGCTCCAGCATCCACCAACTTCCTCTCCCTCTCAATTTTTTCTGAGTCATCACTCCTCCTCCAGGACTCCTAATTAGAATTCCATAAAATAACAGAAAGGGAGAGTGACTTATTAAACCATCCCCGAGATAAAGGACTCTACCTCCTGTTAGAAAAGGGAGAGTAGAAGTGAGGGGAATAGAGAAAAGACACCATTTAAATCTCTCATTTTTTTAAATTGATTTTATTTTTTTAAATATATGACAGTGGAATGCATTACAATTCTTATTACACATATAGAGCACAATTTTTCATATCTTTGTATATAAAGTATGTTCACACCAATTCATGTCTTTATACATGCACTTTGTGGGTTTTTTTTTGGCATTACAATTCTTGTTACACATATATACCACAATTTTTTATATCTCAATAAAGCATCTCATCACATCTAGCAGGGATCACAGCAACTTCAACACCAATGCTGGACCAGCCTCATTTGAGGATTCCTTACATTACCTTAATATATGACACCTACTTCTTGAGGTGAATATTAATATTCTCATTCTATAGGTGAGAAAACCAAGATGCTGAGAGTTTTGGTGATTTTGCCCAAAGTTATGAAGCTATGAAGTGACCGCACAAGGTTTCAAACCACACATGGTAAAGCAGGTACTGAGTCAGTTGCAACGATGTGCACCTGAAGTCCTGGAATGCACCTGAAGTCATAAGCTACTTATGACCCTGAGGAAGGAGGATCACTTGAACCCAGGAGTTCAGGACCAGCCTGGGCAACTTGGTGATATGCTCTCTTTAAAAATAAAAACAAAAAACCTTGCCCCTGAGTCTCCAGAACACAAGGCAGGTATGGACCAATTGGACCTAGCCTCACTGACCCACATCTTTATGCCTGGGCTCCTGATGTGTCCCTTCATGAGTCCAAGTCCAGAACCAATAGTCTGTCTTTGTTTCCCCATAGTTCAGCTGGCTTAAGTGGCATTTATTAAAAACCAAAATGCTAGGGGCTGGCGGCAGGGAGACAGTATAAAAAAGGCTCAGGACCAGACAGAGACAGTGGAATCTGATCCCAATAACTTCAGTAAAAGAATGAACTGAACCCCAAATCTTCTCTCCAGTAATTGCTCTTGAGCCACAGACTCTTTGGTGCAATGCACACCCGTATTATTTAGGGTTCTACTCTCTGCCTTCCCTACCACTGCGCCAAAATTACAACTTATTTCTATTTCTCAGAATTTGAGGGATGTGTATTGAAGCACTTCTTCCTGGCACTGTCTTCTAAATTACAACAGAAAGAACAAACCCAATTTGAGATTTACCTCAGAATCCAGGAGCACCCCAAGAAATGATCCTATACAGGCTGGTTATTTACCACCTTCACCCACCTACTCTCTGACCCTGTGACTCACCCCAAAGGTCCTCACCCTTCTGCCTTGCCCAGGGAAGTGGTCTTTTATAATTAGAGTTTTAACATTTAAAATTAGCTTATGCATACGGTGACCATAACACAAATAGGGTGCAGCAGGTTATTCCCTCGCAACTTCTTTCCTGAGTATTTATACAAGTCTTCCTAATATAACAGTCTGTTTAATAAGGGTGGGCTGAATATTTTTTAACTCTTTAGGACCTAAAAGTGTGCCTGGGGCTGGGGATGGGGTTGTGGCTCAGTAGTAGAGTGCTTGCCTAGCACATGTGAGTCATTGGGTTTGATCCTTAGCACCACATAAAAAAATAAAGGTATTGTGTCCATCAACAACCAAAAAAAATTTTTTAATAAAAATTTTAAAAAGTGTGCCTGATACAAAGCAAAACACACATCTTACCCATTATCTACAGAGATTCCCTACTGCAAATGGGAAAAGGAAACCCTTACTAAAAGCCAACAACAGATCCTCAGACCCTTCAGTAGTATTCTTATTTTTGCATATAAAAATGTTTATTTAGCTTTTTTGTGCATCCCTAATTGACTAATTTTCCTCTGATGAACAACATCAGACTATTAGATCATATAGATTCAGCCTTACTGGGTTTAGAAAACAATATAATTTTAAAAGGAGCCAATAACATGAACCAACCCTTCATGTCAAAGCCAAAGATTGAAATTCCATATGAATGCATGAATCCATTAAGTGGAAGTCATTTTCAATTATTAAGAAGCAAAGATCTGTGCTATTTATAGAAATTAGAAATGGCAGAAAATAACATCAACATTCATAACTGCTGCAATTAGGACCAATAAAATTTTTTAATCAAATTAAAATTGAAGTGATGATAATAAGAGTAATGAAATTTATGTAGCACCATGTGGCTCTATTTCATCAAAGAAACCCCCGAGTCTGTTATTTTACAGGGACTAAGGGGACATAGTCACTGCTTGCTTTTAAAAAATATATATATATTTTTTTACCTGTAGATGGACACATATCTTTATTTTATTTATTTATTTTTATATGGTGCTGAGGATTGAGCCCAGTGCCTCACACATGCTAGGCAAGTGCTGTACCACTGAGCTACAACCCCAGCCCCACTACTTGCTTTTTCTAGGACACTGGACTAAGGATTCACTTGCACCACATGAGAAATAAATGTCATCACATTGTTGTGGCTGCCTCTCCTACTCCCCCATAACACCCAGGCCCCTTGGCTTCACCAGAGTTGTCTGATTCTGTCAGGAGAACCCAGGAAAATGCCTGTCTTCCCACTGATTCTATATAGTTCTTGCATTCACTGGACTCTGGTGGGTCCCTATTCTGAGTAACCTGACACCCAGGGAACAAGAGTAAGAAGGGACTTACTCTTGTAAGAGTAAGTCAGATTTCTGTAGTTTAGTGTCTACATCTATGGTGGCTACAAATACTTGTTTTGAAAGCTTGTCCTGAAGATCCTACCCTATACATATCATGCACATTTCTCCTAAAATCCAAAATCAAGAGCAGTTATTAACCTATTTAAGACCACAAGATCACCTTGAGAATCTGATAGATGTCCCAAACCTTCTGCTCAAGAAATGTATACAGAATCACTTGAATTTTTTCTTTTGATTTCAGGAAGGTCAAAAACCTATTAAAACCCAACCAGACCCTTAGGAGTCCTTTGAATTAATCCCAAGCTAAGAACCCTGTTTTAAGATGTTTTTATTTTTCCTTGTGGCTCAGAATTAAAATTAACTGGCTTAATTTTAAGCCAAAAATTAAAGTGCTAAATTAATATAGGTTATTGCTTATTAATGTTACTGTGTATATAACATTGATTATTATTATATGTGTCAAGACAGCCAGACATCTGGGCCCTACTCTGGGAATCACTCTTGGCCAAATATGAACTTGAAGAGAAACAAAATAATTCTATGGAATTTTTACTGGACTGGGCATCTAAGTTTTATTTGAATGAACCAGATGAACAATCCTAATGCTTTTCCCTGATGCTGCTAACAAATACCTAGTCTTAAGCAAATCAGGCATGGAGAAGAGGAGACACAGACACAGAGAACACATATTCCAGGGCATCCTTTCACCCAACAATGGAGAGTACAAAAACAGAACATTTCAAAGGACTAGAAACACCACAGGCTCCTGAGAAGTCAACAGAGTAAGCCATATCTAAGTTTACTTTTAAAATATAAAGGAATATGTCTTTTTTCAATGGCACCTGAGCATTATGGAGCCAATGCAAATCCATCACACAAGTTTGGGACTTCTCACCTAGATCCTCTTTCAGAACTAAGAAACCATGGAAAACCATGACTGGATTCTCCTTTCTTTGTGGACCCCAGCTGTATACTTTGTGGACCCCAGCAGTCCACTTCAGATCTCTTCCTCTCACCCTGACATGGGTTTAAGTCACTGATCAAGAGATCATGGGATGGGATCATAAAGGGAGTAGAATGGGTAATTTTTCAGCCCAGGCTAAAACCTGCAAAGAGAAGGATAAAAGAGATGCAAATCAAAGTCACAATGATGTTATCATCTTACCCTAGTAAGAATGATTATTATCAAAAAGACAAAAAATAACATATGCTAGGAAATGTAGAGAAAGGGGGACTCTCATATACTTTTGTTCTATTGGTGATATTGTAAACTCATACAACCACTGTGGAAAACAGTATAAAGATTCCTCAAAAAACTAAAAATAGAACCACCATATGATTCAGCAACCACACTACTGCATATATATCTGCAGGAAATGAAATCAGTATATCAAATAGGCAACGATGATCACATGTTTACTGAAGCACAATTCACAGTAGCCAAGCCATGGAATCAACTGTGGTGTCATGGATGGATGAAGGATTAAGAAAAGGTGGTACATATACACATCAGAATATTATTCAGTCATAAAAAAATGAATGAAATGCTGTCCTGTGCAGCAATATGGATGGAACTGGAGGACATTAAGCAAAATGAGTAAGGCACAAAAAGACAAATAGTACATGTTCTCGTTTATATGTGGAAGCAAACGTTGATCTTAAAGATTGGTAGATGGAATGATGGTTATCAGAGCCTAGGAAATGTATTGAGGAGGGGGAATGAAGAAATGATGGTTAATGGGTACAGAAGTGCAATTGAATTAGATGAATAACTTCTTGTGTCCTACAGCACAGTAGGATAACTATGGCTGACAACAATTAGTTGAATGTTCCAGAATAACTAATGGAGGGAATTTTTAATGTTCCAAACAGAAAGACATGATAAATGTCTGAGGTAGTAGATATGCCAGTTACCCTGATTTGATCATTACCATTGTATACAAGTATTAAAATGTCACACTGTACTCCATAAATATGTAAGAAATGAGATATAAGGATAGAACAGGAGAGGGAAAGACATCATAAGAGCACAAAATGAGGGAGCAGGTGAGACTCCCAGGTATCCAGAAGCTCCTCTCAGACTTCTCCTCTCTACTTCCTGAGATATGAAGAAAGTCCCTCTAGCTTTGAGGGCTAGATTGAAAGTGAAGCCACTTCTGAAAGAAGAAGGCTTTTACTCATCTAACTGATGGGTTTCTGCCCAAGACTGATGACCCTTTCGTATGGACTCCAATTATTTCAAGGACTCATACTTAATTCTGCTCCAAATTCTCAAAGCCATATTCATTGTATATAATTTTAATTTTAGGATTAAATATAAAATCTTCACATATTTTCAGTTGGGTCATGTCATTTGAAAATGAACAAAAACTGGTGTCACTGCCTGAACAATCTTAGAATTCCTGGTCTAGAAAGCCCTTGAGAGAAGCAGTCAATATCTGGCTATAGATTGAAACCTCCTGGGATTGCTGATGCTGGCTTTCTACTAGCAATCCTCCTGCCTCAGCTTCCCAAGCTGCTGGGATTACAAGCTTGCACCACCATGTCTGGCAAGCTGCTGATTTTTTTGTCTCAAGAACTCGTCCCACATTGTTCTTGCTCTTGAATTCTTACATAAGGGTTCTGTACTCTCAAGGGATCAGTAAGACTGAGGAGTGAGATCTTCCCAGACTTAGAGGACAAAGAATGAGACCTACGATTTGGTCCCTTTCCCTCCACATCTCTATTCACACCTACCTGCCCATAGGCTCAGAAAAAAAAAGGATTTGATAACCAGGACTCATGTACACGCCCAGTATTCTTGCATTCTCATTGTTCATTAATATCATTTTTCTTTACCTCCACCTGAAGAGAAATGAAGCAAAAGGAGACAATAAGGCAACATTCCAGAAGAATCATAAAAGCAGGACAAGGGACTGACTGTCTTATTAACTTCATTGTGGTGATGTGTTATAAAATTCAAATTGCAGAAAGGGGACAGTAATTTGTTAATAAATATGTTAATTAGGCAGAGTAAATGCCACACTGCATGGAGAAGAGGGGAGGATGGCTGATTGTAAACTCCATGCACAGAAGATTTCAGAGGGCAGGATGTAGTTAATAAAACTGCCTTTATGTTTTATATTGCTCTTTAGCATAAATAGCTAATAACCAATTTACATTAATGGTGTGGGCACAAATGGAAATTAGCCCCTTTTTGGTTTATATGCAATGCAGTCCTGATGCTGAGGTGTTGCATTTGGCAATTTCATTAAAGGAAAGATCTGAGGACCCCATACAGACCTAGGGCCTGCTTCAAGGAATTTTAATATGAAACCAAAATTACACTGCACATCCTTGTTCTCCTCATGGGAATTTCCAGAAAGAGCTCTGCTATCAAATATTTTCCCTATCCATGGCTATGTCCACAACCCTGAGCTCCTGTGGGTGTTCAAAATGTCCTGCTCGCCAAAAATGTCTCACAACCCCAAGGCTGCTACAATACAGTCTTGTGCAACTGTAGTCTGGACTTCTGGTCAACTCTCCTTGCTTGCCGGCCGGTAGCAGCCTCAGTTTGACAACAAACAAAGAGATCCTTGTGTCAGATGGACTTTCATAGGTCCAGGTGGCTGGAGGACGAAATAGAGGAGGACCTGCAGGGCCTTCTGGGCCTACGTTCCTACTAGCCACAAAGATCAAATGCAAATGCTAGCAAATCTTAACAACACGCATTTGTGCTGCTCAAACCAGTGGAAGTTTTCCATTTCTGGCCTCATTCATCTGCAACCTCTCCTACTCACAGGGTCTTTCTTTAGTCATGCTGTGCAAGCAGTTACTGTATATACCAAAAGTTAATTTTACTACACACATCAGTGTGTCGCCGGAGGTGCAATAAATCATGAACCAATTTCCAATTTTGTTATGCCCTACTTGATAAGGATGTGAAGCATTCTTTCCCCTGATATACAAGTTTTTAAACATGAGGATTAGAAGGGGGAATGTGTCTCCTGATGTGCACTGAAATTTTAACCTTCCTTTTCAAGAGAAGTTAACCCCTGCCGGTCCTATTAGAATAAAACATCAACTTGTACTTTCTTTACTTTGATTCTCAGGTCCAGAAGCTGCTGACAGGCCTTGATGCTACAGAACACCTCTAAAGAGAAATTTGGGGATTTGGGTGTCTTTTTTTTTTTTTTTTTTTGCAACTTCAGCAAATAAATTTCTTCACATAAAGTACAAGGTATTGGGGCAGTTTTATTCCGAATTGGGCTGCATTTTTCAAAAGGTATATGATTCATATACATTGAAAAGTTCATAGACTCATATTCTTGGAGATGGATAGACTTTTGTCCTAAAATTCCTCCTAAAATTTTTACTTCCATTTTTTAACTGACAAGTAAAAATTGTATATCTTTATAGTGATGTTTTGATACATGTATATATTGTGGAATAGTTAGCAAGCTATGTAACCTATTGCATTACCTCACATTGTGATTTTTTTGTGGCAAGAATGCTTAAAATCTACTCAGCAATTTTCAAATAAACAATAGTTGTAATTAACTAATTACCATGATGTACAATAAATCTCTGGAACTTGTTTCTCCAATCTAATTGAAATTTTGTGTTCTTTGATTAATAGGTCCCCAATCTTTCCAACCCCGGCCTCTGGCAACTACCATTCTATTCTCTGCTTCTATGAGTTTGACTCTTTTACACTCCACATATAAGAGAGATCATACAATACCTGCCTTTCTGTGCCTGGCTTATTCACTTAGCATAATGTCCTTCAGATTTATCAATGCTATTGCAAATGGTAGGGTTTCCTTCTTTTTAAAAGCTGAATAGCATTTGTGTATATATACCTATATATACCATATATTCTTTATCCATTTATCCACTGATGGACATTTAGGATGATTTTATATCTTGTCTATCATAAATAGTTCTTTTATTTCTTACCCCTGCCGCCGATCCTGGGGGATTGAACCCAGGAGCACTTTATCACTAACCTAGCCCTTTTTATTTTCTTACTTTGGGAGAGGGTCTCACTAAATTGCCGAAGTTGGCCTTAAACTTACAATCCTCCTGCTTCAGCCTCCCAAGTCACTGGGAATCACAAGCATGCATCACCACACCTGATTGCAGATATCTCTCTGATATACTGATTTTGCATCCTTTGGATTATACCCAGTGGCAGTAGGTATATATGGATATTTTGCTGGATCATACAGTAGTTTTGTTTTCATCTTTTGAGAACCCTCTATATTTTCTTCCACCATGGCTGTGTCAATTTACATTCCCACCAACAGTGCACAAGGGTTCCCTTTTCTCCACTTATTTGCCAATACTTGTTATCTTTCACCTGTTTGATAAAAGCCATTCTAAGAGGTGTGAGGGGATATTTCATTGTGGTTTTAATTTGCATTTCCCTGATGATTAGCAATGCTGAACATGTTTTCATATCCCTGTTGGCTATTTGTATGTCTTATTTTGAGGACAACTTTTACTCTTAATTTGAATAGTGCTAGCCTACTACAATTGTGAATTAACCTAGTTTTTTTGTCACCAATTTTTTTGAGTTCTTATTGTATGCTAGATACTGTGCTGAGTTTGGGGGGGTGGTTTTTTTTTTTTCCTTTTTTTGTTGCTTGTTTGCTTGCTTGCATTATTACGTTTAAGCCTAACAGCAACCCCAAAAGATAAATGTTAATCCCATAGAGTGGTATGAGTCACAAATGTCATAAACTCAAAAAACATTAGTACTACATCACATTCTCTGTGTAATATTTTTTCTTCCATAAAATCCCATGACTATGACCTTATGAATCTTTGGAATAGTAGAAGAAATAATTTTCATATATTATTTTGTGATAGTGTCAACATAATATTTTTGGTAGTGAAATGAATCTTACTGCTGTTTCAAATTCAGCTCAATAGAATTCAACATCTGTTTATTGAGGTCCTACCATGTTGGAGACTAAGGTAGGAACATGATAAAGAGATAAAGACCCAAGTTCCTGACCTCCAGGACAGAGGACCATTTTCTAATGAAGTACAGTTGGTCTTGCTTTATCTTCAGTTCTAATAATATACTTTTATGGAGTTGGGAGCAGATACTAATTACCATTGCTTACCTGTCTCACTTTAACCCATCCATGAGTAGCAAGTGCCTTCCAATGTTAGCTCCATTGTTTTCAAGGTGTGAGAAAATGTCCATACCACATGAATGATTCACAAAGACTAAGCAGATGTGCACAATGATTAGTATTGCAATCAAATAAATCTTACAACTAAGTTGATCTGGCACACATTTGATGATATGCATAATCATTATCATGCAGCCTGGTAATTAAGGATAATTGGTAAATAATTCATGTAAATTACTGTAATTGATACAGCTCTGCAGTTAAGCCAGGCATTTCTAGGGTCAGCTGAGTATAGTAAGAAGTGAGTTGGCCCAACTGAAAACCCCCTGGATCTGATAACACTGAGGAACATAAGCCTTCTCATGGCCTATGGGTGCTTTGTGCTTTCCAAGAGCCCCAAGCTGACAGCAGAACAACCCCTAGGGAATCCCAACTTTGATGCTTCCTAGGTTTGCAGGCATGCTTGGTTTCCTTTGGAGAGTGGAGTTTTCTCTCACTTGTAGAGGGAAAAGGTCAATAAGGGTAGTTCAGACCTCATGCTTTGGGATAGAAGCTTAGAAATAAGGTGAAGGAAGAGGACTAACTCCTCCCTCCCTAAAGGTGCTAAAAGTGGATTTCACCCTGCAATTCTCTACATTAGTGAAGAATACAGACAAGCACCTTAGGAGTGCCAAGGGAGCCCTGGATCATTTGCCTCACAAGGTGATTTTGTTTACTCTCTTGGTTTCCCTTCCTGGCGAAGGGTAGAACAGGAGTGGGAACTTGATGGGGTTCCTACTTATTTCCCATTTATGAATTTAAGTGAGAAATCATTTGCATTAAAGAAAAGTAGGAAAACAGGACCCAGGGAAGAGCACTCTAGTCACTAGGTGCTTTAGTAGCAGAGAAACAAAGAGCTTAAAAGGTAGAAGAGAAACTAAAATGCACAAGCCCCTAGAGAATAATACACTGAAACACACAGACAGTAATAGTGTGGCTTCTGTCTTCATCTTGCAACCCCAGTTTTTCTCCTGTCTCAGCTCACTGTACTATGAAGGTTCTAGAACATCCTCTTTGCTGAATTGAGAAAGGGCCTCAGCAGCCTCATGTGCCAGGAGTGCCGAGGCAAGTGCAGGTCTCTCAGGCCCATCCTACTGCTCATCTGCTAGTCTGTGTCATTATCCCAGGCTCGGTAAATCCCTCTGTATGGTTAAAACATCCGTATCTATGGACAGGGTACTAGGAATATACTTCAGGTGTCCAGTGCCTCTGGGCTCATGCTATTAATAATGTCAAGGAACATGCCTGTGTTCTGGTACCTAACGGAAAAACTGCAGTGACCTAGAAGTCCATGGAAAGTTCTAAGGAAAGGATAACCTTCCTAAGGTGCTGAAAAGCTGAGTCTTAGAACATTGGAAAGGCAGGTAGGGGGCAAGGGCAGGTGAGAGTTCCAATGAGTTGAGCTCTATAGAACTGAAATAAGCGTTATTCCTCTGTGAGAAAACACCAGAACACAGAAACAGTCCTATTGCCTGCTGGGCACAGACAGTAATAGGTTCATATAAACCTACTAAAGATTTCCTAAAGAGCATCCTCCAGAACATTGGCTCTGTGGAATGTTTAAGAGGTTCAGTGATCAAATAAATTTGGGATCCTCGAATTTAAATTTTTTTTAATATTTTTTAGTTGTAGATGGACACAATATCTTTACCTTATTTATTTATTTTTATGTGGTGCTGAGGATAGAACCCATGTCTCACACATGCAAGGCAAGCACTCTACTGCTGAGCCATAACCACAACCCCTGATTTAAATAAATTTAAACACATCTTATTATATGACTTCTCAGGGCCTTTGATATGTGGATATACACTGTAGAAATCAAAAGGAAGCAAGATTTGCAGTGTTTCCCAAATTCAGTGATAAGACAATTTTGTGGGACAAGTCATTTATTTCTTCAGGCTCTCTCCATCTTCCCTTCCCCCATTGGAGGAAAGAGCAGGCTCTGCTGTCTCTTGCCTCAGGGGAGGGATGGGACATGACCTCTTGGGTTTTGTTTACAAATCAAACAGGGTGAGAGGAGTGTTTTCACATGGCTGTGACCAAAATACCCTACAAGAACAACTTAGAGGAAGAAAAGTTTATTTGGGACTCATGGTTTCAAAGGTCTCAGTCCATAGATGGCTAACACCATTGCTCTGGGCCCAAAGTGAGGCAGCATATCACAGGGGAAGGGCCCAGTGGAGGAGAGCTATTGAATTCATGGCAGGGCCGGGAAACAGAAAGGTGGGGAGGGGGAAGGGACCATAAGGAAAATATACCCTTTCAGGTCATGCCTCCAGTGACCCATCTCCTCTAGCCTTGCCCACCTGCCTTCAGTGACTACCAGTCAGCCCATTCAAACTAGGATGAACTGATTAAGTTACTGCTCTCATAACACAATCATTTACCTCTGAATATTCTTGCATTGTCTCACACATGAGCTTTTGGAGGATACCACATATCCAAACCACAACAAGGAAAAAGAGGTTGAGGAACCCAGGGTCAGGTCTGCAGAGCTTCCAACTTCAGCAAAGTCCCTACACCCATGTACAGAAGCAGCAGGGAGCCCACCCACAGGGACTGTGCAGGTTGGGGGGCATCTGCATGGCAAGCACCATGGGTCTCCTCTATACTTCAGCACTCTGCAAGGCCAAGAAATCTTCACAAAACCCTGAAAAACCTGCCTCTACCTCAGAGCAAAGCCTGTCCAAGGAAGGGACATGACCTTAGTCCTTGGAAAAACCCACAGAGCACTCCTAAGCACATTCCCACCCTGCTAAGTTGTTTATCTACAAATAACAGGAGAGATCTGCTGCGCTAGGTGTCCCTGACTCAGTCAGGCTAGGTGGGGATCCATAGCAGCCCCCTAGCAGCCACCAATCAGCATGAGACAGGGAAATACCTGGGATGCCAGATAACCCTCCCAGTGGTTTATGGTGGTTGATAACAAGTTGGGAAACCATGTAGTTCAGCACGTACACCCCTCTTGGCTTAAACCAATCAGTTCAAATGAATACCCCTTTTGTACTGACCAATCACCCCTACCCAACTTGTTCCCGCCAGTGAATGTGCTAATCATGTTTTAGAGTTGTTATTTGATTTTCCCGCGGTGTGTGATGATTTGCTATGATGTATGTGAAGTCCCTGCCCTCTCCAAAGAATGTATAAAACTGCTGCAAACCCTGGGCTCGGGGCCTCTCAGCGTCACCAGTTGCTGTGTGTGTGTGCGCACGGAGGACCGAGCTAGCTCGAAATAAACACCTCTTTGCTGCTTGCATCGATCTTGGGTCTCTGGTGGTCTTTGGGGGTCCTGAATTCGAGCATAACAACCCCATCAAGAAAGAATAAGAGAAAAGAACCAAGTAAGTCCAAGTTGAAATTTCCAATCAATCTGGAGGGATAACAGGTAAGAGATAAAATCAGTTTGATTCACAGAAAGTTTGAAATGCAAGATTTCCCTATACACTGAGATTGATACCTACTATGTGTAAGTACATGTCCATGGATACCCTTTTTGTTGATTACATCACAGGGCCAGTTTTTTACAGAACATGCATAAGAAAAATGCTGAGGTGGATTTTCCCATCTTATCAGAGATACCCCTAATTAATATTATTAATGCAAGAACTACTGCCTTTAGTAAAAACTTGTGATCTCTGTGTCAGTTAGGAAGGGAACATCCAGAGCCCCTTCTCTTAATACCGAGAATGCCCAAAGGAGAGCCATAAGCCCTTCAAGGAAATGTATGTTTAGAATTTACAATGTTTGAAATGCCATTCTTTGAAAAAGTAACTTTTTTTAAAAAAGAGAGAGTGAGAGAGAGAATTTTTTAATATTTATTTTTTAGTTTTCAGCAGACACAACATCTTTGTTTGTATGTGGTGCTGAGGATCGAACCCGGGCCGCACGCATGCCAGGCGAGTGCGCTACCACTTGAGCCACATCCCCAGCCCAAAAAAGTAACTTTTAATTCCCAGTGAACAGCTAGAAGTTTTGACGGGAATCCTAGGAAACACTAGAAAGATACACAGTGGAAGGAAGGAAAGCTACAAGGCCAAAAGCTACTCTTCTAACAGCTCAGTGAACCCTCTCCTCTCACCAGTGAGCATCATGCAAAGAACACCATCAAGAAAGGAGAAGAGAAAAGAATTGGGGCCTTCAGCTTTGGCTGCTCTCTGGTTCCTGATTCTGGGAAGATTGGGTGTTGATGATCCTGAATAAAGACTCTTTTTATTTGTTTGTTCATTGCTATTGTAAATAATGATTCACAATTGCCAATGTTGAATCCACCATTGGATGAATTGATAAAGAAAATGTGCTGTACAATCCACAATAGCCAAACTATGGAATCAGCCTAGGTGTTGATCGATGGATGAGTGGATTAAAAAAAATGTGGTTATATACACAATGGAATTTTATTCAGCCATAAAAAAAGTGAAGTTATATCATTTGCAGGAAAATGGATGGAACTAGAGACCATTAAGCTAAATAAGTCAAAGTCAGAAAGTCAAGGGTTGTGTGTTTTTTCTCATATGCAGAATCTGGAAAGGAAAAACAAAAAGAAGGGTTGGGGAGTCGGGAAGTCTCATGAAAATTGAAGAGAGACCAGTAGAACAGAGGAAAGGGACCAGGAGAAGCAATGAGGGGAGAGAAAGGGAAAATACCGGGGAATGATATTGGCCCAATTATGTTGTTATATTGTGTGCATATACATTATGTGCAACTATAATATGCCATAAAAATGTGGGGGGAAAACATGCTATATATACCCAGTGGAATGCTATTCATCCTTTAAAAAGAAGGAAATTCTGTTTCTTGAAGTAGCATGAACAAACCTGGCTAAGTGAAATAAGCCAGGCACAGAAAGACAAATATCACATCACATCACTTATATATGGAGCGCAAAAACATTGTTGAACTCATAGAAGCTAAGAATATGGTGGTTGCCAAGAGCTGGTGGGAGGGTGTGTTAGGGGAAACAGGGAGATGTTAATCAAAGGGTACAAAGTTACAGATAGAGGAGAAATAAGTTTTGGGTATCCATTGCACAGCAAAGTGACAGTAATAAATAATTTATCTTGCATTTCAAATCTGCCAATAGATTAAATGTTCTCACCACAGAAAAATTATTATGTGAAATGATAGGTATGTTAATTAGCTTGATATAATATTCCATGTTGTTATACATATATCAAAACACTACATTGATTCCCATAAGTGTGTGTGTATGTGTGTATACATATATAATCTATCAGTTAGAATTAAAAATAATTTCTTAAATGTGATGATCCTCATATTTAGCAGAGCACATTGTCTATGGTGAAGCTACATAGCAATAGTGTGGAAGGTGTCAGTAACAGAAGCATAGACAATTAAAAGGTAGGTGATCTTGTCTTGCAGCAAACCCCCTGAGGGAACAAGTTATAGGTTAGAAGCATTAAAGGTTCGTGTGTTGCTACAGTTAGAGGAAGAGAGGACAGGAATATCTGGACTGGCAGATTCAGGTCCTAACTACAGAAGGAAGAGTATGTAATTAAATTTCTCTTTCCCATGAAACATTTCAGGGTGTTAGGCTATCATTACTAATGACTTCAGATACTATCACTCATTTGTCAGAAATAAATCTTCCTCTAGGCACACAGAAACTGCAAAAGAGAAAGGGAGGAAAGGGAAAATATGAGAAAAGGAAAAAGATTAATAATAGGATGAATCTCTACATTTTTGAATGACGTCTCAAGCCTGCATGAGACATAACAGCATAAACATTTCTGACCCAATGGCTACATAGATGATGCTTTTGAAAATTAACTTCTTGCTCTTAGGAATCTCTCAGTAACAGAGCAATGTCTTGCCCTTTTCTAGATTCAAATGAAAATAACCTGCCTATGACGATAAAGCCACTAAGTGATAATGTGATTTATTTTAATGAGCACATTCCCCATCTTTCACCTTCACTTAACTCCCCACCACAGCTTTTCTTGCCATAACCAGCCACCATTACCTGCTCATCTCCATACAGGGCAGCCATCTGGAATGGAGTGGTGAAGAAAGATATTGCTGTTTCGGAAATCTCCCTCCCACACGAGGTATGTGAAATAAAGAATTGGTATTTTTAGCTTTTAAATCTCTTTATCAGGAGTCTCTCATTATCTAAGTCATCTGTTCTGAAAAACATGCAGCCACATCAATAATTTTAAAGCTTCCCATGGAAGCCAAAATAAGTTTAAAATCCACAAATTTTCCTCCATGAACATCTCTCCTCAAAGTTGACATCCTTGGAGTCATCATTGGGGATTGTCTGAAAAGCAGTTGAATGAATAACTTTTTTGTGTGCAGAATTTCAGCTACAATATTATGTTGACTTTAATCTTATCTATTCCTTGTTCCCTTGAACAATGGCTAGTTTGTTAAAAATCAAACACAGGAGAAGATATCAGAAGATCATTTAACAAGAAGCTGTAGAGCATCGTGGTCAACAGATCAAACCAAATCTGGCCACATTGCAGATCCACCAACGGGAAGATCTATCTGCACAAGTTCCCAAACCTCTCTGAACCTCACTTTCCTTATCTGTAAAATGGGGATATGAAGGGACCCACTTCATTTCACCACAAAGACGTGATCATTATTTGAGGATATAGATTATGTTTAACCTGATTTAAATATTACACAATGTGTACACAAATCAAAACATCACATGTACCCCATAAAAACGTACAACTTTTACATATGAACTAAAAGAATTTTTTTAAAAGGATCCACCTCCAAGAATTGCTGTGGGGATTAAGTAAGTGCTAAGTAAAGCACTCAGGAGATTGCCTGGAAAAATAGCACTGAAATTTTAGCCATAGTACTATTAATATTAATATTGATTATAGCTATAATAATATTAATAATACCATTATTAGGATTATGATGATGATGATGATTCCTGAATTCATATTACCACACCAGTAATTCTGTGGATGCCTATGGAAATTCCTCTCTTCTTATACAAACAGTTATTTATTTTCATTATATGGTCTGTTGTAGCACCACTGAATTGATCTTGCCTGAAAAAACACCAATATTTCAAATCCCCCCCACCTTTACCTGTTCACCTTTTAGTTTCCACCAACAGGAGCTTGAACATGTGAAAAACAGATGCCAAAAGCACATGACTAGTAATGAGAATGCAGCTTTGCAGTCCCACAGTGCAGGCCTTGAAGAGAGAATTCTATCTTTCATGCATCAACTTTGGGACCTATTTCCTGAGGACATATTACCTATGTCTATTATTAAAGCAATATGGCAATCCATACAGTGTCTCCAGGTCTACACCAGTCTTTCATGCAAAGGCTGTCTAATAATGGCTTAGTGTAACACAAAGGAGGCAAGGCTCTCTAAAGCTGATCCACTAACCATATTTCTGAGAATAAGAAAATAATTCAAAATAAGGGGGAAATTATATGTGTATCTATGTGTGTGTCAGTATACTACATATGCACATATAGTAGATACAAAATACATAGACATAAATGTATGACAATATATACACATATGTATGTAAAGAAATATATACATATATAAAATACATGTTTGCCTAGGCAAACAGCAGTAAGGAAAAGAATAAATAAATGTTGAGGCATCCACTTGATAGACCATATGGTACAATTCCAAAATAATTATGACCATGTTGCAACACAGAGTTAAATTTAAAAAGAAGGACACAAAATGTTATGTAGTTTATTACTGCATTGTTTGTGAAAGAAAAAGGGGGAAACCTAAATGTTATCAATAAAGGAATAGTTAAAGATATTATGATACATACATGCCAGCAAAATTATGCAGCACTACTAAAAAGAATGAAAAAAATGTATACATATCAAAAAAAATGTATACATATCGACAATGAGAAGGTCTCCAAGACATATTCCTAAGTAAAAAAATGCAAGTCCAGGTCACTATGCAAAATAAAATTTCATTATACCCAACTTGGAGTGTGTGTACTTGGGCATGTGTAGTGTGTATGAAAGCACAAAGCAAAAAATCTGAAAGTACTCTACAGTGGTAGAATACTTGCCTGGCATATATGAAGCCCTGGTTCAATTCCCAGCACAACCAAACAAAATAAAAATTGAAAAATATCCAAAAGTTTATGTGCTAACTGCTAATATGAATTACATCTAGAGAAGAAAAAAGCACAAGATGGCTAAGGAAGACCACTGTCCTTTCCACACCTTCTATATTGTTTGAACTTTTATAATGAACATTATTGCTTTCATATTTTAAAAGTTCATGTTATTATCACATCTAGTTTGTAAAAAGATGGATCCTCCCAAGGGGATGGGAGAGAAAGCAATTTCTATTTTGGAATGGGAGACTATCAATATTTTTTCCAGATTCTGATTTATTTCCTTTATAGTTAGTATATTATTGGATAAGAAATAAGTCAACACATGAGAGAGGACAATGGCTGCTATCTGTTAATTACCTACTTCAGTGGATGCTATTGGTGTTCAGTTCAGGTATCTACCAGCCAGTTCTCCCATCCCCCAGTTGCTGTTAGTGACAACTCACAACTGCCCCTCCAGAAGCTGCCTCACTGTACCCACCCATCCTAGGAGCAGACCTCAGCCATGAATTGACTAATTCAGGGCTACTAAAGCTGGCTCCTGGCCTCAGGATGGAACCAGTTCTATAATTTATGCTCTAGAACTCCCCATGGGATCAGGCCGAAGCTGATGTATACTGAGACCACATCATTGCCAGCTCTTTCCCCTCAGAGTTCTCTGGAAAAACGACCAACAGGAGAACATAGATACATATGGAAAGAGAGAGGAGTTAATTTTAGGGAATCAGTTCATGTAATTGTAGTGGCAAAGAAACCTCAACCTTGGCAGTTGGAAAGCTGGAGACCCACAACAGACAAAGATATAATTCCTGTCTGAATCCAAAAGTCTTAGAAGAGACAGTGGTATCAATTCCTGTCCAAGACCAAGCTCAAAGGCAGGGGAAACTGATGCCCTAGTTCAAAAACAACAGGCAGAAAGAAGAGTGAATTCTCCCTTACTTAGCCTTTCAGTTCTACTCCAGCATCCAACGGATTGGATGAGCCCACCCCATTGGGGAGGCCAATCTGCTTTACTCAGTCTACTAATGCACATATTAATTTCATCCAGTTTCAGCCTCACAGGTACACCCAGAATTGCGCTTAATCAAATATCTGGGTAGCCCAGTGAAGTTGACACATAAAATGAACCATCATACCTGCCCTACTCTTTTCACTCTCATGTGATATTACCTAAGAACATTCCCCCAATAAATCACTTGAACAAGAATTCCCACCTCAGATTCTCCTTCTAGAGAGCATGACTTAAACCATCTACCATGTGTCAAGAATGTTAAACATCAACATTTATTATTCAGTCCTCATGGCATAAAACAGAACAGAGTAATGGGAAGAAATCTATCCTAACAATTAAAAGCATAGAAATGCCTCACCTCAAAATCTGGGTTCAAAATAATAGATACATACATACATATTGACCTCAGACCAGTTCAATAACCTCTCTCAAGCTCAGTTTCCTTAACCTTAAAATGGGGCTAACTGTGGTACTCTGATATTTAATTGACTTATTGTGAGGATTAAACTGGCCTGTTAATAAATATTTGTTGAGTGATTAGAAGGAGGTAACATATAATGTTCATTCATTTATCAGCATCCATTACAGGCTAAAAGTTCAATAAAAAATGGTCTGGAGATATTCAGCTGGAGCCCACATCCTTGAAATCTAGTCATCAGGGAGAAAAACCAAGACATACAGGATTTTGAAGTCCTCGCCAGCTTTCTGCAAATTCCCAAGGGCAGGTGTTCTCGTGATCTCTGTCTCCTGGCACCTACGTTGTCTCACCAGTCCAGGCATAAAACCCGGCCCCCTTCCACTTGTATAATACATACAACACCTAATTGCCATAAAACATTAGTGAGCTTGGCAGGCTCTGTCAATGATTGGACCAGGGACAGGGAAGGCAAGTAGACTGGCTGAGACATGGAAAAGGAAGAAGGGGTTGGGCCATGACAGCATCCATAATTAAATAAAGCAGAGCACCACAGGGCTTTTTCAACATCTCTAGCCCACCACTACCACCCTGCCATTTCACTGGTCTTGTTGCCTTCTTGTTTCCTCCTTCTCAAGACTCCTCTCACCTCTCTCTCCTTCCCCCAGTCTTCTTCCTATTCTAAAAACAGTGGAGTTCACCAGTACCCACCTATCTCCTAATTCCTGTTTCCAAATTTGTAAAACCAAACCCAAGGCACAAAACAAGAAAGGGGCCTTCCCTCTAACCAGCCACACCCTCCTCAAAAAGAGTTTTCACTAAAACAATGCAATTGTGTGCCTATGACATTATATGTATTAATCCCAATGAGGATGAATTTTTGCCTTCAATTTACACATGGACAAATAGATACTGATAGGTAAAAGCATGGAGCTAGAATTTGAATCCAGATCTGCTTAATTCCACAATCAGAACTCTATAAACCTATACCACCCAAAAAATCCCCAAGAGGCCATTTGGCAACATTCAAGTCTGTGGCAACAGTCTGCACCATAACCTCAGCCAGCTGTCCCTTAGAGATATGCCAACGCTTTCAAGGGGCTGGGGCAAAATGGCATGAATTATTCAGCACAAACTATCAGTCTCATTACAGAAACAATGCCGCAAACACAAGCCGCCATCTTCTGTGAAGGGTGATTTTCATATGCATTTGAGATACCATATTCTTTTGATTTGATGTCTCCAGACAAGTTGTGCATACAAGCTCTTGGAGCCTCTTCTACTTGGAATTATAGAACGTAATAACTCAGTGCATAATGGAATACTGTGTTCATTTATTTGATGATTACTAAATGAATAAGAGTGTTTCAGTAGAGTGCGGCAGATGGTGGGTAGTGGGAGGTGTAGAAGCCCCAGAGTGGGCAGATATCTATTGTTGAAGGGATTTCAATCTCAATTTCATTTGGGCCCAAAGAAGGTGAATTCAGTCTTCATTACTTAATAATGGTCTCACAGATCTAAACCCATGTCCATTTTACCACTCTTTCCTGAAGACTAATTTATTCAAAAGGACAAAATATTTGCTTTTGTTACTTTTGTTTCATTTTCAAAGAAATTCCTTAGTCGTTGAATTATTTCAGGCCCTAACAAAAAAGAAAGGAATTTTCAAATGACAGCAGCTAAAAGCTTCAATAGCATTGCACTGAAACCACTCGCTTTGAAAACATGAGGAAAGAAGCACTCCTACCTACCTTGATGAAACAACATCGGGGTTGACATTAGTCCTTACCACACATCAGTATTGGGCTCTGTGTTTAGAAGTAACCACCACAATTTCTGGAAACAATTGCAAAAATGTACAAAATTTTAAATTTTAAGATCCTAAAGTAAAAATTTAGAAAGGGACTTTCTTTAAGGTCCCTGCTCCCAAATGTGTTTTCACAGTTCATCAAATCCCCTCCTTTGGTGAAATTCCTGGGAATTACAAGAACCTTTTAGACAGTCAATGGCTTAAAAGAATTTTTCCATGCCTGTTTTCATCTCAAAAGTGCCATAAATCACAATGTAGCTCTGAATAAGCCATTACATGGCTGTAAGCTCAGTTTCCACCTAAATAAAATAAGAGGTTGATTCTCATCCTCTTGAGAGTTCTGTCTTAGTGCATTTGGCTGCTACAACAAAAATGATATAAACTGGGTAGCCCGTAAACAACAGAAATTCATTCCCCATAGTTCTAGAAGCTGGGAAATCCACAGCAGATTCAATGTCCAGTAAGGGCCCATTTCATGGTTCACAGATGGTGCCTTCTTCCTGTGCCCACACCATGATGGAAGGGGAAAATGAACTCTTTTGCAACCATTTTATAAGGGCATCAATGTGGCTTGAATATGTCTCCCTAATAAGAGGTGATTAGGTCCAAGGTCTCTGCCCTCATATAAGTTAATGTCATTATCGTGGAAGTGGGCTAGTTGTCACAAGAGAGATTGTTATAAAAGTTCTTCCTCCTCTTTTGCTTTCATTTGCTCTTCTGCTTTCCACCATGGGATAATGCAACAAAATGACCCTAACCATATGCCAGCAATTTAATAAAGAGCTTTTCCACCTACAGAACTATGAGAAATAATTTCTTCTCGTTATAAATTACCCAGCCTGAAGTACTCAACTATAGTAACACATAGTGGATGATACAGGCAATTATCCCATTCATGAAGGCTCTGCTGTCAAGTCCCAATCATCTCCTAACAGCCCCACCTCTTAATACCATTACATTAGGGACTAGTTTCAACATATTAATTTGGAGGGTAAGAAGACACAAACATGCAGGCTTCTAGTACTGATATGTCCAATCAAGCTCAAAGAGAAGAAAGTAGCTAACTATAATGGCATTAGGTCTAAAAGCCCATTTCTCAGAGGTTAGAATTGATAGAGGTGGGCACCACATTTCCATCTCTGGATACAGGTATCCTTCTAAGTTGGACAACTTGGGTCCTGCACAGGGAGGAAGAGCAGAGACTGTTATTCGGGCTTTGTGTGTGCAGAAGGGCAGCCTGTTCTTAATTCCCTCAAAGGAATTTTCTAGGTTCCTTTAAAAAGAAAAACAATAGTTAAATTTAAAATGTTCCTTTGTGGTTTAGCCTATTTGGTAAGCACTGATTTTAAGAGTCTATAATTTTCTCACTTAAACAACAACCACCAAAGCCAACTCTAAACAAATGCAAGATCTTCTACTTACAAACCAATATAGGACTTTAAGGACATTTATTGGTGAACAGGCTTCAGAAGATACCGAGAATTGAATTTGGAAGGCATGTACTGAATTCCAAAGCCTTTTCTGATGTGTGTCCAGCCTTCTGAATACTCAGCCTCCACATTTCTCCTTTCAGCCCTGCTAGCACTCTTTCCTCTTATTTTAAGCCTCACTTTTAACCCTAGTGCCACAGATAAAGCTGGAAACACTGAGGGGAATCCAAGCCCTACAGTGAATGAGCACAGCCTCCCACAACACAGACTGGAGATGTGAAGAAGGCAGGAGATCAAACAGGGAGGCAGATAGTGACCACTATGCCACCACTCATACTGTCCTGTTTGGTGCCAAAGCAAAGGGAGCCCAACACCCTTTTCCAAGATATCAGGAAAGGCCTCCTGAGGAGGTCACAAGTAAACTGAAACTATCCTGATAAGAAGTCAGGTCTGGGAAGGATAGGAATAGCACAATCCAGTCAAAAGGAACAAACTGCACCAAGAAGCCTAGAATGTTTAAGAAATATAGAGAACAATGTGACTAGAAAACTGTGGACTACAATGGCCCCGTGAGACAAGTTAGGTTGCAGAAGTATGCAGTGGCCAGATCAAACAAGACACTGGGCTTACGTTGGTTTCCCCTGAATCAGACCCAAGTAAGGACTTGCACACAAGTAGATTAGTTTGAAAGAAGCACAGGAAAAGAGCAGGACAGTGATGCAGGGAGGGAAGGAAGGCAATGCTGGATATGTTAGCGAGCAGTTCACCACTGTGGGCTACTAGGTGGGCTTACTAGGACCTACCTCCTCCTAGGACATTAACTCCCAGGGACTTTCTGCCACCCCTTGCTAGTAGCCAAAAGAGCTCAAATAGAGTGACAGGTGATTGCAGTAGAAAACTGCTCAAGTATTCAGATACGATGTGTCCCAAGGGGATAAAAGCAGGGTATGGACAGGGCCTGTGACAGACCTGTAGGCAAAAATAAGGACTCTGGATTTTATTCTAAGTTCAATAGGAAGTCACCGAAGGGTGTTAAAACTGGGCATCAATATTTTCCAACTTAAAACTTGTTCTACTGTGTAGAGAATGAATGGTTGGAGAGAGGGTAGTGGCACATGAGTACAGGTGTCAATTATTCCAAATGCCATGTAGCTCAAGGCTAAGTAGGTGCCCCACACCTCTCTCACAGAGGCCAACCCAAGCATCACAGGACCTTATCCAACTTCCAGTCATTTCCTCCCAAAGCCTCCCACCCCTTTCCTATCTTTCTTTTCTTAATCTCATCTGTGACCATTTTGATTTAGTTTGTTGCAGAAGGACACATTGCCCAAGCTTTTTCCTTACTAAATTGTCTCACAAATTGTCATTTATACAAAAATTAGGTACCACTTGGCCACCTAGCAGCTTCTCCATCTACCAGAAAATGGAGGACATGGGGAAAGGATTATATCTTCAAAAAGCACTATTACATCAGATAATCTGGGTTTGAATCCTGGCTCTCCCCAGTTAAATTCCTATGACCTGTGAATAATTACTTAAAATTGCCAAAGCTATAAAATGGAGATAAAATTTCTTCCATAAAGTTTTGAGCAATAGATAAGTACCTGGCACCTAATACATGACCAATACACAGGTGTACATTGTAATGATTATTGTTAGTGTTCAATAAATATTCAACCACAGAGAAGTCCCTTATGAAAGTAAGTTATAAGTCAAAATGAAATACAGCTAAAACACACTCACACACATACACCCAACTTTGTTTATTCTGATGATCTGTCTGGTTTGAGGTAATGCAAGCCAAGGTTTTCTCCCATTATCCTGAAAAATTGAGTACTGGCTGTATGTACTATACCATGAACATATAAGAAATCATTTGACTTATTGTCTGGGCACTTAAGAATGTTAGCGTGAAGAGAGTCAAGTAAAATTTAAGGAATGCTAAGAAATGCCTGATATTCCTAGTGCCAAACTCAGAGGAGTATTTTTCTCCAATTTTAAAGCTACAGAGAAAATAGTGATATTTTTCTGGAAATTCAAAAAACAATATGAGGTCAAGGATTGGGTCCCACTTGTTCTTCCCCATTGAAACAAACAGCATGACTTTGATAACAACTAAAAGCTAATGAGAGGAGAGGGAGAGGATAAGTGAAAAACAGTGCAATGAACCTGAACTAAATTTCCAATGTACATATACAAATATACTACAACGAAATGTACCATTACATATATCCATAAGACATTAATTTAAACATATGTAAATAAATAAAAAGATCAGTAGAGGAAAGGGGGAATAGAGGAAATGGGTGAGGGAGGAGGGGGAGGTAAGTGTAAGTACTGGGGACTGAATTGGAGCAAATGATATTCCATGCATTTTTTTGTGTGGAGGATGGGGTACCGGGAATTGAACTCAGGGGCACTAGACCACTGAGCCACATCCCCAGTGTTATTTTGTATTTTATTTAGAGATAGGGTCTCACTGAGTTGCTTAGTGCCTTGCCACTGCTGAGGCTGGCTTTGAACTTGCAATCCTTTTGCCTCAGCCTCCTGAACAGCTGATGAATCCTAATGTTATGTATAATTATTACAAACCAATAAAAAAATTAAAATCTAATGGTTCACCAATCATGAGCTCCTCATCAAAAAGATCAATTAGAGACTACTTGGGACTTGTTTGTTTTGGGGGTGTTTTGTTTGTTTGGAACCAGGGATTGAACCCAGAGGCACTCAACCACTGAGCCACATCCCCAGCTTGCTTTTTATTTTTTATTTTGAAACTTCATCTCACAAAGCAACTTATTTGCTTAGCAACTAATTTGATGAGGTTTGCCTTGAACTTGTGATCCTCCTGCCTCAGCTTCCCAAGCTTCTGGGATTACTGTACCCAGCTGGAACTTGTTTGGTTTTGACTTATACACACCCTAGTGCCCACAATTAGAAATGGCCCAAACATCACAATCCTCACTTATTTAAACAAAAGTAAAAAAAATTCCAGTACTGACCCACATATAGATTGACCTTTTTAACAGGTATTATGTTGGAAAACTACTCCACAATTCCCATTTTCCCTGCCACACACCATGATTACCAAGCTGAAAAACTGTGTGGAGGCCCATCCACTAGAGAAGAGTCTAAAGAGCATCAAACGTGGAGTCAGGAGGCTCCATCTCTGGACCTCAAATTTGGTCATCAGTAAAATAAAAGCATTGGATTCCAGAGTGATCAGAAGTCTTTGGGCTTAAATATTCTATGCTGTCAGTTGCTGCTAAGGCAACTGAACCAATGTTTCACTCTGAAAAAAAGGGAGGTGATGGTGGGTACAAGGAGAGTAGAAAATAGATGTGATTCTTGCTAAGAGGCTATACAGAAGCCAATGTAAAGAAGCCACATGGTATAAATGAGGAGTTAGTCATGTGACACAACCTCTGATCCCACTGGAAACATGAACAGTTGATATTCTCTATAATTCTACAAGATACCAAACTTTATATCACATATTCAGCTTTGAAAGTAGTTTCAAAACCATTTCAACCCATGTCAACACTATAATCATCCTTCTGACTATCTAATAAATGTAACACCTTCTCCTGGAGTTTATAGGCCTAAGCTTGATACCCCCCTCGGTGTTTTACTGCAAGATGTGCCCTGTCTCTGCACACTCCAACGCTGCCAGGACCATAGTTCTTTGTGGTTATATTTGACAGTTCCTTCTATCAGTATAGACACATGCTGTGCTTTTACCAATTGTGTAGGAGAAAAAAACGGGATGTCTTAAAAATTCAGAGAATGGTCAAGTTGAGCAAATTCCCTTTTCTCTTCTCTCAACAAATGCTCAAAAACAGGACAGAGATAGAGGTACCACCAATACACACCTAATCCCAGTTGTCCAAGTTGAAGATGGAGCAGCCATATTGCAAAGGTGATTATGCCTTATGTCATCAAAAGTGTTTTGTTTCTGCCTTCATGAAGTTAATATAGGCAATGATTTTCAAACTTGAGTGTAGGGTCAGAATCACCTGGAGGACTTGTTGAAATATTGCTGTTCCCACTCATCAAGAATCTCAGATTCAATAAGTCTAAGGCCTGATGATTTGCATTTCTCACAGGTTCCCAGGTGCTTCTGAGGCTGGTGTCCAGAAAACACACTTTGAGAATCATAATTATGGGGGTGAGTAGCCAATAAGTTGAAACCTGCTTGCTATAGTTTGGATCTTGAATGTTCCCCAAAGGCCCATGAGTTGAAGCCTTGGTCTCCAGCCTACAGTGCTATTGGAAGTAGTGGAACCTTTAAGGCTTAACAGGAGGAAGGAAGACTACTGGGGCCATGCCCCTGAGGGAGACATTAGAACACAGGTCTGCCTCTTCCTCATCTCTCCCTCTCTCTGCTTCCTGGCCACCATGAGATGAGAAGGCCTCCTTCACCATAGCTTCCACCCACCATGATGCACTGGGCTACCACAGACCCAAAGCAGCAGGGCCAAGTGATGATGGATTGACACCTCTGAAATCATGAGCCAAAACAAAACTTCCTCCTTGAAAGTTGATTTATCTCAGGTATTTATTACAGTGAGGAAAAGCTGACTAACCCACTGTTCTTGCCTAAGATCAAAGGAAGTTAAAGAATGAAATCTGGACTTGTTTTATTTCTTCCTTAAATTCAGATTCAATTAACATTTACTGAGTTATGTGTGGCACTGTGTTAAACGCTTTCCACCACTTGTAATTCTCATAACAACCTGTGCTATAGCTATTATCATCCTCATTTTAAAGAGAAGCAAATGGAGGCTGCAGAGAGATATTAAGTAACTTGCCTAAGAGCACAGCTGAGCCAGAACTCAAGGTCACGAGAACTCAAGGTCACGTTTTGGGACTCTGAGTCTACCAGGTAACCTCGATGACACTACAAATTCTCACTCTCCATGAGGCAGCAAAGGGGTCAGAATACAAGTTGTAAAAGACATTGACGGAGGAGGGGACATTTGCTGTAGAAACTGCTGAGGGGCATCAGAGGAACTCTCTTCACAAGCACATCTGGCTAAGTGGGCTAAGACAGACCAATTCCCTTCCCTCTACCTCAGCCCTACCAACTGTGAATCAAAGACCAAAATAGTTGCCACCTACCCCCCAGCTTGTTCCCAAGAATGAGATAAGAGCTCTCTGCTATTATATAAGAAGCAGCTTTCTTTCCAGTCTCCCAGCTCACTAGTCTGAAAGGCTCTTCTAAAGGTTGAGACTCAGCTTTACCCTCTTGAACCTGCTGCAAGGATCACCTCGTCCTCCCATCCTCCCTCTGGCCTTCATATTGACAGGCTGGAGACTCAACATTCAAAAAGTGTTCCTAAAATGATTGTAGGTATTTCAGAACCTCCATTTGTTCCTGTAGAGTGACTGACAAAAATTTATCTGACAGCTCAGTTGGACACATTTTTAGGTGTTCTTCTGATTCCGCCCTCAATCTGTACCACACAGGCCCCTGAGGCATATGCTGGAGGCTTCGCCTGCTGAGTAGCTGGCAGGCAGCATGTCACACCTACTTTGTAAGCTCAGAAGGGCTCATGTCAAAAGCCTCATCCTCTCAGAATTAAGAATCTTTCAGGGCTTAGTTGGTCTGGTCTAATGAACTGAGAGAAACACTCAGCTTCCGCACACTTCCAGAGAATACGTAAGTGTTCTGGAGTCAAAGTGAGCAAATAAAAGATTGATTTCTTTTTGTTTCCTTTTCTTGGCTTTGCATGTCAAAGGGACAATCAGCCTCCCTTCTCCCCCAATCTGTCCGTGTGTGTGTGTGTGTGTGTGTGTGTGTGTGTGTGTGTGTTTGTTTTAAAGCAAGACCCTGAGAACCCCGCCCTTGCTCTGAAGTTCTGACTGTGATGGGAACAGTCACCAGGAGGGGAAGTGTCACTGTGGTTATCTACTGATCAAGGACAGCATGCCTGGGAGAGAAAGAGCAGCCAGGGTCTCTGACTGTCACCACAGGCCTTATTCATCCTCTGCTCTCTCTGCCCTGCCAGTGGCTAATTGATTTGTGAAAATGCTTCAAGGTACTTTGAGCGAGAAAGACACTTTATATCTGCTTACAACAAATCCTCAGAGGAACAAGAAATCCATTTCATGCACAAATTCCCCTGCTTGACTCTTTCCCTCTATTCAATTCCCAATTAGCTAAATCTTCAGGACCCAAAGAACTAAACAGATGAAAACCCTGATGGCCAGTTCCTGCCAAACAAAGAGATTGTCCCATGAGGAAAAGAAGGCAGAATCAATGGTAAAAATGAGGAAGAGGAAAGTAGGCAGTAAGGAAGGAAAGTGGCTCTGTGGTCTTCAAGACACTGATTTAAGAGAATAACCAGATCTAAAAGTTCTAACAGTGACCAGTAAAGGGACTAACTCATGAAAAGCCATAATCCTGTAGGGCAGCCTCCTGGCAACTTCATTTAACCCAAATAAACTCTAGTAAACTGATTTTTTTTTCCTTCAGCAATCAATCTAGTGTTTCTATACATAGCCTCAGAAATGCTGTCATTCTTTTATAAATCCATTTTCTGGAAGGAACCAAAGGGTTGATTTGGGATTTCTTTCTGTCCCAATGGAAACAGGACTTACAGTCTGGCTTTCCAGTTGCCTTATGCCTACAATGAAATTGTTTTTCAAAAAGAGTTTGTTAGCCAGGCACTACGAGCAGTATCACCTGTAATCCCAGCAACCCAGGAGGCTGAGGCAGGAAGATGACAAGTTCAAGTCAGCCTCAGCAATTTAGCAAGACCCTAAACAACTTAAGGAGAACCTGTCTCAAAATAAAAAAGTAAAAAGGGCTGGGAATACTGTAGCTCAGTAGTATAGCACCCCTGGGTTCAATCCTCAGTACCAAAGGGATGGGTGGGGGGAGGCTGAGGATGTAGCTGAGTGGTACAATACCCCTGGGATTCATCTCTACTACCAGAAAGAAAAAGAAAGAAAAGAAGATATTTTTTTTCAAAAAAAAAAATTTTCTAGTTCTACTGAAAGACTTGGGGGAATATTGATAACAGAACAAAGCTTTTATCAAAAGCTGCTTCAAAAAAAAAAAACTGCATTTTACAAGTGAATTTTTCCAAATTCAGAAGCCTTCCCCTTCTGTGGTTGATTGATTCATTCCTGGATACCATGGGTAAAAGCCTGTAAAGTCATTTATGAGCCTTTTTTACCTACAAATGTTAAATTTTTGGACATCTGATAAAGAAGCTAAATTCATTCATTTATTCACTCAATATTTATCAAATATCTGAAATATGCCAAATTAATAAATAGAATATTTTTAATTATATTTTAATACCATTAAATGATTATTTTTAAACTTGATTGTAATCACAAACTAAAAATTGTTATGTGCTTGCTTTAGATGAATTATATATAATGTTCAATAGCAATAGATAGCTTATTTTATGCATATGGTATATTGAAAATAAGAATCCACAAATCAGAAATTTTAAATTGAACTGTTCTTTTAAAAAATTCATGTGGGCTGGGGATGTGGCTCAAGCGGTAGCGCTCACCTGGCATGCGTGCGGCCCGGGTTCGATCCTCAGCACCACATACAAACAAAGATGTTGTGTCCGCCGAAAACTAAAAAATAAATATTAAAAAATTCTCTCTCTCTCTCTCTCTCTCTCTCTTTAAAAAAAAATTCATGTATTCTAATGAACACATGCCACCAATTCATAGAAATATAAATGAAAATATGTACTGTTTTCACAAATCAGTCCCCTGACTACCCTGTAACAAACCATTACATCCTTATGACTCGCCTTTCAACTATAAGAGTTGTTTAGACCAATTCTCTCATTCTTGTGTGTGTGTATGTGTGTGTGTCCTCAAGCCAGTGCAATTTTTCTTTTACAAAAAAAAAAGGATATATTTAATATAAAGAATTTGACAGGGCTGGGGTTGTGGCTCAGTGGTAGAGTGCTCACCTTGCACAAGGCCCTGGGTTCAATCCTTAGCACCACATAAAAATAAATAAGTGAAATAAGGGTATTGTGTCCAACTATAACTAAAAAATAAATATTAAAAAAAAAAAGAATTTGACAACTTTAGATCTTACTCAGCTCTGTGACCTACCTGAGGACAACTGGCAGCAATCAGACAAGACTACAACATACATCTCTTTATGCTACTGAAACCAGGGGCTGTCTATTATAATGCTAACTAGGCTTATGTTTTGTCCTCTTCTTTATCCAGAACACCATATTTTTTCTAGATCATGGTTTTTTTAATATTTATTTTTTAGTTTTAGGTGGACATAATATCTTTATTTTATTTTTATGTGGTGCCGAGAATCGAACCCAGTGCCTCACGCATGCTAGGCAAGCACGCTACCACTTGAGCCACATCCCCAGCTCAACATCTTAAATATCAATAGGATCATTTAAAAAGAACTTGGGCTGGAGTTGTGGCTCAGCGGTAGAGCACTTGCCTAGCATGTGTGAGGCGCTGGGTTCATTCTCAGCACCACATATAAATAAATAAAATAAAGGTCTATCAAAAACAAACAAAAAAATCTTAAAAAAAAAAAAAAGCCACAAAACTTAAGGAACATTTGAAGTAATCCGAGCACTTATTTCTTCTATGCCTCAGGGATAACAGCATCAAACCTGCCTGAGTAAAACAAAAAGGTCTTAATATTTAATATCAAGACCAAAAGCAAACTGGCAATTATTTGGAAGACAGTTATTCAGCACATGCTCTCAGAGTGTTCTAACTAGTTTTAACAGACATGCGTATCACTGAAAGCACTACAGAAAGACCCACATTTTTGTTTTTCTCAGAGCCGTGGATAACCCAGCTAAGCAGGTGCTATACAACTGACCCACATTCTGAGCCCTAGACCCACATTCTAAATAGAGCTCCCTGGATGAAGAGCCACACAAGCAAGTGTTGTCAGAAATATGCCACCCTCCCGACTATCACTACAACACAACTTCACATGAGGACCTCACACAGTGTCAGGTAATTTTTTTATACTTATTTTTTAGTTGTAGTTGGACACAATAGCTTTATTTTATTTACTTATTTTTATGTGGTGCTGAGGATTGAACTCAGGGCCTTGTACCTGCTAGGCGAGTGTTCTACTGCTGAGCCACAACCCCAGCCCAGTGCCTGGTAATTTCGAGGATATATTAAGAACAGATTGAGAAATTCTGCTTGATTTAGTCAATCTGAATAATTTAGGCGGGAAAGACAACTTCTCTCAAGAGGTTAGGTTAATTTTTGCTTTTAAGTCTTGACTACATCTTGCCTACAATGGCACTGATTAAAGCCTAAATACCTTTGAAGAGAAAATTTCCCATTATTTCTTTTCTTTCTTGAGAATTGATCTTTTCCCTCCTCCTTTGGAAGGTTTGCAGAATTTTGCTTCCATCTGAGCCAGAAAATTGCCCATTTCCTTTCGCTGATCCTTTTTTCTACCCTGAATGAGTGCTTTCAAGTTATCCACTTCTTCGTTAAGGCCCAACTCCTTCCTGTTCATTTTTGCTTCTTTAGCTTCCTCCTGAACCCTCCTTTTCTTTGTATTCATCTTTTGTTTTGATGTTTTAACAAAGGCATTATAGGATGGGCTTTCTTTGTTGTCGATAGCTTGCTGAATGTTCCTTATCCTGGATTTCTCTATGTACTGCACACAAAGTACAGACTCCATGATCTGATCCCCTTGAAGTCCAGATAGGCGGCCTGTTTAGTACCAGTCAGTTCTTTTTCAGAACCGTGAGATCGTAGATGGGGATTTAAAAAAGAGAGAGAGAATCTTCTTTTTCCCTTCTTTGAAGTTCCATGGGGCAGGGATCGTGTATGGAGCTCTGGAGCCCGGAACCATTTTCAAACTGCTAACTACAGAATTGATCTGGCAACTCATTTCATTAGCATAAATCTGGTACAGCACAGAAAAACACATAGCTTTCCTTAACCACCTACATCCAGAATCCAATCTTACTTAGGACATATTCCAAAAATACCCACTGAGGCATCAGAATTTTTTTTATTATTATTTTTTTAAATGGGGTCTTGCTATGTTGCCTGAACTCCTGGGCTCAAGCAATTCTTCCTCAGTCTCCTGAGTAGCTAAGAGTATGGGTACATGCCACCATATCCAGCTTAAAAATAAAGTTTAAAGATACTTAGATGTTATCCTTCTACCCATTACTGGGCTCTCTCAATCCCCGTAGGTGTCCAGGCAAGCCTCACATGAAAACAAGTCAAAACAACCCAGATAACTTTTTTAAATGAAATTTCAGTGTAATTGCCATTATTCTTGTTCTATAGAGTGGAGAGCATTTCTTGTCCAGTTTAACAGGATTCAAATCTATCCTTCATTGTATAGACAAAATAATGCAATTATAGTAAAAACAAGTTGTATTTTTATTGATTTATAAAACATTTTATAGTTTGTAAAAGCATTTTCTCATTAATTTAAAAGAACATTCAATATAAAAAACCCAGTCAATAAATGCTTATTGACTATTCACTCACCCCACTCCACCCTATCCCAATAGGTATCCCTGGTGCCTTGCATAGTACTTGGTAGATGAAGAATAAGATACAGAATATGACCTCAAGAAATTCAGAGTTGAATGGATGATAAACACAAGTCAATGATAATTTCAATAGATATAACTGCAATGGAGAAACTTAAAGATAGAGTGGTAGACAGAAGAAGAAAAATAGTTATATCAAGAATTCAAAGTTTAAAGTGATATCAGGGGATCCTATTTGCTTATAAGTTCCTAGATATCCTATGTCTTGGAATATGTGTATAGATGGAAATATAATAAAATGTTTTTGATGGTAATGGCAAGAAAGACTGAGGGTAGTAGTACTGTGGCAGAAGAGCTGCTGATAGGGGAAATAGCAATGATGTTGAGTTTCAGAAGACTTAGTGGATCAGGATTGGTGCCCTTTCCTGTTTTAGTACCATCTCCCAGCCTGACATTCCAGTGGTTCACCATAGAGCCAATGTATACCCAGTCACAGCAACACAACCACAAAATGTTAGCAGTGACTGCCTCTTTGGTAACAAACCATGTGCTGAAGAACTGACAGCCTGTGGCCACTTACACATGCACCCAAATGCCAAGAAAGCAAAAACGAAGCCCTCTGCTCACACCTGCCTTAGATTAGTTGAGGATCAATTGCATGAACAGGAGAAGCAACAATAACTTTGAGGAGGGTGAGAATGTCAGAAAGGAGAAGAAGAAACCAAACACGAATTGAAAGCAGATGATACAAGCCTTTGGCTTTCCCTGTAGAAGCACGACTATCAAAAATTAGGGGGCGGGGGGAGGGGAGTGGTGGTGAGGATGGTTACAATAAATCCTAAAGAAAGCCAACAAAAGAAAATGTTGGACAATTTGTTGGATAAGTATTCAGTAAGGCTGATTCACCTCACCGAGCTATTGTAAAGAACGACTAATATAAAAGATTGTCAAGGACACCAAAACAAGAAGAACTAACCAGTAATAAGAACATTAATAATAAGGGAGGACCTAGGAATGAAACCAATTCAATAAAGACCAAAGATGTTGAGCAACCAGTGTAGAAATAAAGAAAACAGATATGACTGCCTGGAGGTGGTCCAAACAAACAAGAACCAAAATCCTTTTTTGTTCTTAATTTTGAAAAAGAAGACAAGTTTACAGGGTATAAAGCTATAAATAAATATTGGCCAATGGGCTCTTGCTTATCCCTGGAGACAGCTTCCTTTGAAATGACTGCCTGGATGGAGGGGGAGAGAGTTGAAGGCTCCGGCTCTCCTCCCTAGAGCCCACGGTCCACAACAGGAAGGCTTCCCTCCCTAGTCTCTGGAGATTTGGGATTGGAAAAAACACTGGAAAGAATCCAAAGCTGTGGTTCATTTCATTCTTTCATTCCCTGCCTTTGCCAAATGCTGACAATTACAAACAAATGTTTTCCTCACAAATACTTTCTTCTAGATGAGCATCCTGCTCATTTGGGTCGCTGATATGCATGTGACTTGAGAGGCACTTTCTGAATCCCCAAGGTGACAGGATTTCCACGTAATGATAATGATTATTTAATGTCATCATCACAATGGGCTGCCTGGGCAAATGAAATGCTCACTGGGGCTAAAGCATTCACTCAAGTGAAGTAAATTAATGCTTTCCAGGGTACCAGATTTCCCGTTGGGGCCCTAAAGAAGGTAATTAATTACCCAGGCATTCTCCACCCCCAACAGTCTATCTACCAGCAAGTTCTTCAGTTGCTTAAACTGTCAGGTTCTCAGCCAGTGTGGGGAATCCAAGAGAGATAAGAATATGCTGAGAAGGTCCAGACTGGATGGATATTTTTAGTCATCTGAAAACAGTCCAGGAGTGATAATCATCATCATAATAGCCCAAGCGAATGCAGACCATCTTTCTTTTCAAAGCACTTTCATCATAAAAATCATCTTTTGATGCTTACTATGATCCCTAGCTGCACAGAGCAGGTATTATTCCAGTCAGCCCTGGCTATGGCAGCATGGAAGGCATAGACTAATTAATAGCATGGAGGTAAACTGGAAGACACAGGAAGTGAGGGGTGTAGCAGGAAGAAGGGAAAGGCCTCAGAACCAATAGCATTAAAATCACTGAGGTGGGGCTGGGGGCGTTGCTCAGTGGTAGAGTTTGTGCTTAATGTGCAGAACCCGGGCTCAATCTGCAGCACTGGGTGGGAGAGAAGAGCATGGCGGTTCTGGGACCAGGAACCATGTAGAGCAAGGATGGACATTGGCACATGAAGGCAAAAATGTGAGAAGGCTCAAGTGTCTGACTAGGTAGATTAGATTTAAAAAAAGCATCTACTGATCTTTTATTCTTTTAAAGATTTCTGTTTCTAGGGACAACATCAAGAAAGATGAAAACTAAAATAGATCAAGGGTTTATTATTAAATGCCTTGAGGTGAAAGACACAGGGCAAAAAGCAAGATGATACCTGGCAATCGTCCCCCTTTTCCAGATGGGGAAACCAAGTCTCAGAGAAGAAGGTCACAAAACAGTTGGAGGGAAGATGCTTTTCTCCTGCAGTAGCAGAGGGCAAGTACAATGTATGAAAACAGAAGTCTGGGAGAATCACAGCAGCCTGCAAGAAGTTTGCCTTAAGTTCATGCTGGTAAGAGCCAGAGAAAGTAGAAGGGAGTGGAAGTCAAAACCAAAGGAATGTAAAGGGGGGCTTAAGGTAGTGCCAAGGAATCTTCTAATACTTCTTTGCAATGACACCGTGGACAAGATACTTCCCTAAACTTCATCTGTAAAATAGTCAATCATAGTAATTCTGTGAGGAGTAATGCTTATAATAATAATAAGAGGGAGAGAAAGATTAATGAGGTAGGTGGCCTCTGGGGAGGATAACATAGCAGGAAAGGATAGCATTTGGGTTTGGCATGATCCCCTTATTCTCATTAGACCCTCTCAATGAATACAGTTTATTTACTCTCACAAGGAGAGCAGAAAAAGAGAGGATCCAAGNATATATTTCTATTGAAAACTTTCCCCAATCCACATGTATTCAACCTATGTCATCAGCAAAACTTTTGACTCTAAAAAGCACATAGAAAGCTATTTCAGTGACCTTTTCCTTCTGCACAATTTGTAGAACATGTTTCTACTGACAAACCATGAACTTTTCTGCTTTAAAAGAATAAGATTTCTTCTGGAAGGAGAATTAATCAGGCACAATAACATTCTGTCTGACCCTTCTCTTCACGGAAAGAGTCCATCCAAACAGTGCCTGAAGGCTTCAACCAAACTGCCTTCAGTCTCTTTAGAAGATTTGCCCAAGAGAGTCCTACATACTCATTTCTGCAGTAACTCCAGGCACCAAAATTATCCATTCCCAAAGAGGAGTGGTAGCTATAAAGTCATCTTTAGAATTACCTACGAAAGTGCTTAGCAAGGTTCATCGTACAAGCCTGGAATGAGCCTCGTAGGCTGCCAGCTGTAACCTCCAACTCTAACTCCACAGCCCAGTGTCCTTCCAGGGTTCACCACAGGCTTCTCTGTCAGACCTGGGTTTAGAAAAGTTCCTTCTAGGAAGCACTGATAGGACTCTTGGATCTGAACACTGTGGTGCTGGAGACTATGCCATTTCCAACAACATGGATGTCTCTAGAGGGTGCTGCGCTAAGTGAAACAAGCCAGGCATAGAAAGAAAAATACTGCACATCTCACTTACATGTGGAAGCTCAGTAAATACAAAATCCAATGCATAGGAACAGAGAGTACAATAAGAAGCAAGGAAAAAGGGAACTTCAGTACAAAGTTGCAGTTTGTAGAATGAATAAGTCTAGAGATTTAAAGTACAACATAAGGACTACAGCCAATATTATATTAAAAACTGGAAAATTGCAAAGACAGTAGATTTTGTGTTCTCTTACCACAAAAGAAAAAAAGGAAAGGAGATTATGTGAGATGATGAATATGTTCCTTTGCTTGACAGTGGTAATCACTATGTATATGTGTAACTAAACATCATGTCATACACTTTAAAGTTACACAATTTTTAAAATTAAATAAATAAATAATACAATACAATAGTACAAGGAGCTATTAAATGGATCACTCAATCTCCTCAGTTTCTCCTATCCTCTTACTCTTTTGTTTTTTTGTTTTGTTTTGTTTTTGTTTTTTTATTTGAATCCCCATACTTCATATAAACATTTTCCTAATACATACATAGACTTGCAACACTTAGCCTTGTGAATAATCCCAGCATATCCTCTTTTCCCATCTCCCTGCCCATCACATCCCCTCCACAAGCCACCGCACTGGCTCATTCTCTAACCATAGAGCCCATGTGGCCAAGGGCACTAGCCACTACCTTTCATGCCTTCCATTTGCCAAATGAGGTCAGGACAGGGCTGAAGTCTATAACCAGACCAGCTGGACCCCAACTCATCCATTTCCTTATCCTTTGTTCCATCAACCAACCCATCTGACCTCACTGTGCTGTCACAAGCCATTGCAGGTGGACGTTTGCTTACTTTAGATTCAAAGTGGAAGGCACCTGATGCCCAGAGTTGCAGAAAGAACAAGGAACGCTGGCAGTTATAACAGCCTGCAGCAAAGCCCAAGGACCTGAAGGAAACTACAAAATGACACTTGGAGCCTCCTACTTTACAAGGTGATGTGGGATGCATGGTGCCTCCGTCACAGGGTCAGACAAACCCCATGTACTGCTGTTGAAGTAGGAAGCGGGCCTCTTGCAGTAATCCATCTGATAGGTGAGCCAGGAAAATGTCACTAACAATGTTCAGTGGGATTTGTTTTAAGATTCTCAGTCAGCACAAACTATTAAAATGAAACAAAGTCATAGCTTGCTCTTCATCGTCTTTCTGTTGTCTTAGGGTTTCCCATGATATTAGGATAAGGCTTATGTAATGTTTGCTTCAGGTGACTTAGTCATCCATACAAATTGAGAAGGGGAAGAACTCCCTAGGTTATCTCTACCCACATGCCCCAAAGCCAGGCTTAACTCTAACAACTAGAGCCATGTTTTGTCTTTTTTCAGGACAAGTAGCTCTCTACACTGAAAATGGGAAGAGGGGCCTAGAGAAGAGATGGCACACAGAAGCTACTAAAACTGTGCAGCCAAAGCCATCTACCCTGGTGTCAATGCAAAAGACAAACTGCTTTCAGAGCACAACTTTAGAGTAAGCTGTGTGCAACCTAAGGTTGCAGGGAACAGGAAGCCTCACTGGAATTCTCCCTGGCAGAGGGAGCAACAGCTACAAGGTAGTCCTTAACCAGCGGTTCTCTCCTGCCCCCCAGTGCCCCGGGCTTCCCAGAGTTCCCACTGAGCCCCACGCTCCAGATCTTTCCTCCGAATCAGCTGCTTCTGTGTCCTATTCCCTCAGGGCAAGGCAGTGCATTTTCCAAGGTAACACCTAGCTAATCTCACATAATCTAATCTGAAAGAGTTATTGAGTATTATTGGATTAATGCTCTGTTAGTCCTAGAAAATACAATTTGCATTCTAGAGACACACGTGGCCTTAAACCAGAGGAGTGGGAATTTCCATTACCCTGGCAGGCTAGTGAGAGAGGCAATTTTGCAAGGGGTGGAAGTTTCAAGACCAAATTTTGTTATCTTAGCCTTGCCTGTTCCCACAGCTGGGAAGATTTTAAGTTTCACATTTTCAACAGCTACCAATCCATGCCTTTTTGTAATCTCTGTTCTGACTTTTTCCCCATCAGCAGTGTGCAGTGTGATGTGTGCAGTGGTTTTGGATTTTATCTGACCTCAGTTAATAATAATGATTGGTGATGCTGAAGCTATACTTCATTAATGCAAATATTTTTGTAATTGCAAAAAAAATACTACCTCTCAATCATTTAAAGTAACTATGACTTATATTTCTTTTTATTGTGGTTCTATTTTTAGTAACCTTAATAAACTACTTCAAAGGTAGACAAAAACTTTTTTAAAATAAAAGCTTTGTATAAATATACTGCATGTCAGTATAATATACTATATATGCCAATTACATATATTGCCTCATTACTCACAACTCTATGAACGAAAAGATACTATCCCCATTTTCAGATGAGAAAACTAAATTACTAAGAAGTTAAATAAATTTGACCCAGATCAAAAATGTTGAAGGAAAAATTTAAATGGAATTCTGTCTGCATCCAAAGTTTTCCCTCTAAACCACTGCTTTCTCCTCCCAACTAAAGGAAGAGCGGGTAGGGAAGAAGTAACAATATTTCTATTATCTTGAGTTTCTCAATCTTCCAGGAACTAAGTCAGTAATTCTCAAAGTATGATCCCAAGACCAGTAACATCATAATCATCATCTCCTAGAAAACTTGTTAAAAGTTCAGGGCCCACCCCACCCTTAAAGAATCAGAAGCTCAGGGGCAGGCTTAGAATTCTGTGTTTCTGCTATCCCTGGGTTTCTGCCTAGATGTTAAGTTTAAAACCTTTCACAGATGATCCTGATGCAAGTTTGAATTTGAGAACCTTGAACTAAGCCATCGATGTGGATCCTTAAAGTTTCAGGAATGGGTAGTTGTAACTCTTTTTTAACCTCCATTCCTTAAATAATTGCTTTTCAGTTAGAAACTTACACATAACTTTGTTGTGACTCTAGAGATATTTGAACAAAAAAAAATATTGGCACATGTTTAACAGGTGTGTAACACTATAAATGGAAATGAGGTAATCCATGCCAAAAAAAAAGAAAACCCTATAAAGTAGCCTATTAAGACTGAATTTAAAAGCAGTGTAACAAGTGTTTCTGCGCTTAAAAAGAATGGAAATGGTTATCTAAATTACCTATACCTAGTCAGTTCCCATTAGTCTGTGCCCTGCTTGTGCAAAATTATATGAAACCCTGTTAAGATTACCAGTAGGATTCATTTGACTAGCATCTCCACAGCTGGCCTCACCTTTTCTCTGTCTTCTAGACTGCTGCTTTCTTAATCCAAAATAAGACAGAGAGGTCAGCTTTGACCCAGATGATGCTCTCCAGGCTGAGGCCTTCCATTCCCTCTCGCTGGAGGACAAAGACAGGCCAGCATGCTGGTGTTCTGTGCACCTGCACTAATGAATCAGGGCTCCAAGTAGGCTCGTTTCCAGAAAGCAGGTTCTACATTCGGTTTGCCTTGTGTTTTCCATATCTTTAGAGCTCACTCAATATTAGTCTACGTGTACCCTAAATAAAGGAAAACAAAATCACAGACATCATTCTATCTTTTCCTGAAGAAAAAAAAAAAAAAAAGATTTGCATCACTTCTCAAACTGAGCCAGAGGTCTGAAGTCAAGGAGAAACTTCCTCACTAGGGCTGAGTCAGTGACCTTGACATTCTCAGATCAGGGTTAAGCCCTGCAGGGAGGAAGCTCCAGAAAGGCAATAAGTTCCAAAGCAACTGTTACTTCCTGTGTGACTTTGAGTAATAGAAAGCATCTTCTTGAGCTTTAGCTTCCTCATCTGCAATGTTTGGGAAGGGAAGAGCAAAAAGAGTCCACCAGAATGAAAAAAATGAACACAGTGGCCCAGCCTCACCAAACCACCTCAAGAGATGCTAAATTAATATCAGCCCCTCCCTATTCCCCTCTGAAATGATGAGGGATTTTCACCTGGCTGGGTGAAAGCTTTAACCTCCCAGAGCAGTCACCCCGGGTTATATAAACAGAGGCTTGTAAATGGGGGTTAAATGACCTGTTAACAGACCTCACAAGGATATCCCAAGGAGTACAATCTAATATAACCCAATATATGCATGTGTCATTTCTAATCTTGAAAAAACACAAGGCAAAGCCAGGACGCCTCACCTCTTTAAAAAGGAAAAACCTTAATCCCCTGATCTGGGTCCTATCACAGGCCTTCCCCTAAATCCCCTAGGGAGTAGAGTGCTAGACTTTCTTCCACATACAAACACACCCAAAAATTAGATGAACACCCCAATCAGCTAATCCCCAAGTATCCAAGAGAATGACACACCAATCAACTATAGAGAAACACCACATTTTGGTGCCTAGGTATTAAGTTTAAAATCTTTCCCAGAGACTTTGATATTTTCCCAAAAGGAGAGAGCCCTCTACTGGCGAGCTGACACTCGGCTGGGAAAGGACCTGACAGGATTGTCCATGTTAGTCAGTCCTTAGGGGCTGTTTTCTAGTACCCATTGGCTATGATAGAAACAGATACCAATATGAATAAATGAAGGTTGATGGTATAAAACCCAATTCTCATTAGACCCTCTCAATGAATACAGTTTATTTACTCTCACAAGGAGAGCAGAAAAAGAGAGGATCCAAGAACCTTCCCCACTCTCCTTCCTAGTACATGGATACATTTTCTAGAAGTATTTCATGCAAAGGTATTTGCCCCATATTTGGGCTTTAAAAACAGCATGTCAGATAGTTTTCAAGAAACTGCACCCTAAATGTCCATCAAGAGAAGATGAGCAGGTAAATTATGATATATCCAAACAATGGAATACTATGCAGCTTTAAAAATTAGTGAGAACATTCATTCTATACTGATATAGAAAGAGTTCCATATCTTTTAATTTTAAAAAGAAAAAGTACAGAAACTACATACGCATGCTCACACACAATCCTTTGCATAAGAATGAGATATATTTGTACTTGCTTCTACATGCATAATGTAAAATATTTCTAAAAGTTTAAACAAGGTACTAATGACAGTGGTTACGTATTCATAGGGATGTGAGAACTACAAGTGGACAGGAGTGAGAAGAAACTTTTTTTAATTTGTTCTAATTAGTTATACATGACAGTAGAATGCATTTTGACATATTGTACACAAATGGAGCACAACTTCTCATTCCTCTGGCTGTACATGGTGCAGAGTCACACCAGTCATGTAATCATACATGTATATAGGGTAATAATGCCTGTCTCATTCCACCATTCTTCCCACCTCCATACCCCCTCCCCTCCGACCCCTCTGCCCAATCCAAAGTTCCTTCATTCTTCCTTAGTCCTCCTCCCCACCCTGCATTATGGATCAGCATCCGCTTTTCAGAGAAAACTTTCAGCCTTTGTTTCTTTGAAATTGGCTTATTCCACTTAGCATGATATTCTCCAGCTCCATCCATTTACTGACAAATGCCATAATTTCATTATTTTTTATGGCTGAGCAATACTCCATTGTGTATATGTACCACATTTTCTTTATCCATTCATCTGTTGAAGTACACCTACATTGGTTCCATAGCTTAGTTATTATGAATTGAATCACTATAAACATTGATGTGGCTGTGTCACTGTAGTATGCTGATTTGAAGTCCTTTGGGTATGAACTGTGGAGTGGGACAACTGGATCAAATGGTGGTTCCACTTCAAGTTTTCCAAGGAATCCCCATACTGCTTTCCAGAGTGGTTGCACCAATTTGCAGTTCCACCAGCAATGTATGAGTGTGCCTTTTCCCCCACATCCGCACCGATACTTATTATTGCTTGAATTCTTGATAACTGCTATTCTGACTGGAGTGAGATAAAGTCTTACAGTAGTTCTGATTTTCATTTCTCTAATTGCTAGAGATGTTGAGCATTTTTTCATGCATTTGTTGATCCATTAAATTTCTTCTGCGAAGTGTGAGAAGAAACTTTTCAGTTTGTTATGAATTTTGACCTTTGATGTAAATGGCTTAACTAGTCAAAACATCAAATAAATAGTTTTGGAGTGACAGCCAGAAAGGGCATGAAATTTGCCTTAACTCATTAATAAGATGAATTTTACTTAACATTTATTATGTGCTGAATACCTTACATGTATTCACTCATTTATTTAACCTTGACAACCACACTATAAGGTAGGGAATATTCTTGTCTCAACCCTCTAGAGACATGGAACCTAAGGGAGAGAGAGGTTAAGAATCTTGCCCAGGCCCATACAGGGAAAGCTTCCATGCAGGCTGATTCGATTTCCCAGGCTCCACTCTGTTCTTTGCAGCTGTCCCAGAGAAAGTTTCCCCAATGCAATAAAGCTGGTATCAGAGAACATTGTAAGTTAAAAATACAGGAACCACAGCTAAACACTTGGAGAAGCCCTTTATGAATGGTCTCCAATATGCAATTTCTTTTGACTAAACAAATATGACTTACAGACGCACTCACACACTCACACATACACTCATACATTCTCACTCTCACGTACATACACTCATGCCCACACACATGCCCACTAGCTCACTCGCACATACACTCTCAGGCACAATTGATGGCCTTCTCTGGCACCAGCCCCAGAACCTTGGACCTGGCATACACTCCAGACCAAGGCTCCCTGGGAGACCTCCCTCAGGCCCTCTCTCAGGAATTCCTCGCTAAACACAAAACTTTCCTGACTAAAACATGGGCCCCATATTTCCATCTCACCCAACCACATATGCCGACTACCATCCTTCATGCTATCCAATCCAATCTTTCACCTATGCCCTCTGACTGCAAAGAATCTCTCTTCCATAGGACCTTAAGAAAGAAAAATTGTTTTTCCATTCAATGTGTGCTTCCAGTTTCTGTTGTACAGTGAGTGAATAATTTCATGCAATTTGATTTTTGACAAGAAGTACAACCCTTCATCTATCTAGGAGAACACTCATCCTCCTAGGACAAGCTTAAGCACATATCTTCACCAGCCCCAGAGGACACAGGACCACTGTGAGCCCAACATTCTTGTTGTTCTGCCAACAAGCCATTTAGTATCCCTGGAGCAATGACCTGAAAATATTCTAGATGTAAAATAATTTTCAAGGGAAAATAAGATACAGCATTGTACATGTGCTTTTTAAATTCTCTTTTGGATTCACTCCCACTTTACAACCTAAAAGTTCTTAAACATTTTAATGCTACCCCAAAACTTCTTGTTGCTTTGTTGTTTCAAATACTGGAGGACAAAGACACTTTCTGCCTATGCCATATATTGTTTTATTATACAGTGACTGTAAAAGGTCACAAAATGCAGGAACCCATCTGGAATTATTCCATTTATAATAATTAATTAACATTAGAAATTCCTTGTCATTCATCATCCCATTTAATCCTCTGTGACATAAGTAGTATTGTTATTCCCGTTTACAGATGAGAAAACTAGAGGTCACAAGGGAAAGTGACTAATCCACATCCACATTGCTAGTCATGAGCAGAACTAGGAACTAAAGCCAGACCTATAATAAATCCATACCACATCTAATTGTCCTTTGGAGCTCATCTTCAATGGTCCAAATTCTTGGCTCTTGCAAAGGAAAATGAACCTATTAACAATCTCTAGGATCAATTCTGCACAACATGTCATTATTTGCTGCTGTTTGTTCTTTGGGATTTATTATTGCTTGGTGCTATTATCTTTCATGTGCACTTTGCCTCTCTGAGTATTCATGGTACTGTTAGATTTTTATAGTCAGAAAAATAGGTCTTTTCCATGTTGTGCCTCCATGTTCCATGTTCAGAAGGATCTTTTACACCCTTTTTTTTTTTTTTTTTTTTTGGTTCTAGAGATTGAACCCAGGGGTGCTTAGCCACTGAGCCACATCTCCAGACCTTTTGATTTTTTATTTTAGACAGAGTCTCATTAAGTTGCTAAGGGAAGCCTCAAAGTTGCAATCCTCCTTCCTCAGCCTCCAAAGCCATTGGGATTATAGCGTGTGCCACCGTGCCAGCCACTTATGTGATTTTTAGATCACCTTGTTGTTGATGGTGGCTTTCTGCTTCTCACGGCTTCCCCAGACAAACTCTGCACAAACCAGGGCTCTCTTCTATGAAGATGTGGCCCAAACATGCTTCTCACAGGATTCTTTACATGAATAAACAGGAAGCTTCTCAAATACTCCACAAGAGAAGAGGGGTCAAGTAAACTATAAGATATCTGCATGAGGGAATGGTACACAACTGTTAAAAATCATCTTTCCAGAAACTATTGAAACATTTACCAAATGTTATATTTTGTGTTTATAGCAAAGAACTAAAGCCTAGATAAAATATACCAATATTTTATATCGGTATATTTGGGAAGCAAAGGCAGGAGGATCTCAAGTTCAAGGCCAGCTTCAGCAACTTAGTGAGGCCCTAAGCAACAGGGAATGATGTCCTATGAACTAAAAGTGGGGATTTTACTGGAATTTATCTTTTAAAACTCCACAAATTCCTCCTTTCTTTTTAAAAACTAAGCCGGTGTCTCTCACATATTCAGTGAATTATCACGAAATGATTCTCCATGAATAATTCAAGGAAAAAAGAAACACATCTTTATCAATAATCTAAATAGTTCAGCTTATTTTTGTTTTTGTTTTTGTGGAATGGGGACTAGACTAAACATTGTAACCTCAGGGTTTCTCTTGCTTTGCTATTCACACAGTTGCTGTGACCCATGATGAGGGTCACATGTTAGGCATGATGAGGAACTTCTCAGCTGGCTGCTGAGGCCCGGCTGCAGGACCTTGTGGGGCAGACATAACTACAGGACCCAAGTGCCACACAGAACAGCCATTACACAGGCAGCACAGGATACCACCAGCAAGTTCCACCCCTGGCACCCTGCACTTGGAGCCTCGTCCTGACAGGGCTCCCCAGGCACTCTTTCCTCTCCTCCCTCATCATCCTCCAACACATTCCAGGCTAGGTGTGACAACCAGAGCTGTGGGGGAGGGTCGATCTTGAAATCAGTTCCCCTCATTCAGCACCAGGCACCTCTGTGCGTTCCTTTAAACCTGGGTAATTTTTCCAAGTGCTTTCCCTACCTTCCATTCCATCCCCTTTGCACACAATTCAGTCGTGTTCATGACATTATTGGTAAGTGAGAATCACCATGTCTCACCAAACAATTTGTAGGGTCAGCTCCATAAACCAGGAGGAAAAAAAAACCCACCTCAATCACCTGGTAACACTTTAGCCACCCAGAAACGTTTGGGGGAAACCCAACGGGATGACCACAGGTTACACTCTTGCAGGCACCAAAACTCTAATCACATGCACCATAGTGAATGGAAATCCTTCTCCTTCAGTCTGTGCTCTCAGCTTTCTAAAACAGATTACACTGAAATTAACATCTTTTTGATGACTCATCTTCAAGAAGCTTTTCATATTTTATTTTCTTCCCTGGCTGACTGGTTGTTTCAGATTTTCAAACATCTCCCTTCTCAGTTCAACCCTGTACATAACCTCAACCAGAGGGTAAGGAAGACCACCGGAGCACTTGATAGAAAGCTGGAAACGTTCATTTGGAGCTAATGCAATAAAAGGGGATAGAGCTGATTCCATTCGTAATGGGTATAATGTATTATAAAGTCATTCAATCACTTCGACCTTGAGATGTTTTTCTTTTTATTTTGTTTTAGTGACTAAGGTGGATTAAACGGCAAGACTCATTGAATGTACTTCCATAGTTTTCAGGATTTCACAAAAGCCTTTTTTTAGGGATACAAAATTGTGCTTCAAAGTTGTTTCCTTAGAGACCTCAGAGTTCTTTGGTTCATCCATCTTACCAAAACTCCTAGTGCTAACTCTGACTCTTACTTCAGGTGATAACATCCACTCAGACCCTGGGGCATGCCTGGCATTCCCAGGGCACCATCACCATAGCCCTTCCCACAGCTTCTATCTCTTCTCTGATTGGAGATAATCAAAAGGCTCTAGAACATTAACGTTAGAACATTGATGTTATACTAACATTAACACTAACATTAACATTAATGTCTAGAACATTAATATTAGAATTCTTCCAAACAAATAAAACTATGTGCAAGTGTGTTCATATCTATGTTGTTTAAAACAGCAGAACATTGGAAAGCATCTAAACACTAAAATAAGTAATTGTTAACAATGGAATATAAGTGGACATATTCCTGGGATAATAGTAGAGACGTAGCTATTGTCCCAGGTATTCTACCTTGTACTAAAAGTGAGGGAAAATACATGTTACAAACCAGTAACTACAGTATAATCACTTTTATAGATGCACATTATTTATAAACATATAGATGTATTTTGAGCAAGATGAATATACATCAAAATAGATGACAACCATGAATGATTTTCCTTTCATGTTTGCTTGTCTGTAATTTTCTAATGTTTTTCTCAGTGATTGTGAAATCAATCAAAAATTTTGCAAGATAATTTCTGTGATCAAAAGAAACAATTCCATTGTTTCGTTAATCACTGCAAAACTTGCTAAAGCTTGAGAGAATCTCTTCTTACAATCAAGTGCATTAAATCTAAGAGACAGACAGAGGTGCCAATAATCTGCTTCAGGAAAACCCCAAATGTTATGATACAGAACTACTGGGAGTGAAGTACAGAGGAGATAACAGGCAGAGATAAACTAAGAGAGGCAATTCACCATCAATAAAAACCACAGACACTCAAGTACATCAGTGGGCAGGAATAAGACACGAAGCAGAAAAGAGCAAAAAGGGAAAGTTGGAAGTTTATATAACCACTGTTGATCTGCCTCCTCCTTTCCCACACTCAGAACTCCACTAGCCAGGAAATACCTAAGGCAGCAGGAGACTCAAGATTCACTCTTGAGGGAAATTAAAAGGAGAGACTCAGAACTCAAGAGCACAAGTTATACAAGCATAGGTCAAGGCTCCAGGCTGAACCCACAGAAATTAATTGAACACGTACACAAAGCATTGTTCAACCACAAATCTTTCTTCTCGGCTCCCTAGAACATTTGCAACCAAGTTAGGAAATTGAAAAACTCTTCTCTGAAGTTCCACTGAAAAGTCTTACTGACATGTGGTGATCTCCCATCAAACAGACTTCCTGGTACAATGATCCAGAAGTGAAGTCCATCATTCAACAAGCTTTATCCAAGTCTTCATGGCTTCTAATTAGTTTTAATCACCTCGTTCTTTTTTTTTTTTAATTAAATTTTTAAATTTAAATTTTTATTTTTTTTTTATTTTTTCCTTTAATTTTTATTGTTGGTTGCTCAAAACATTACATAGTTCTTGACATATCATATTTCACACTTTGATTCAAGTGGGTTATGAACTCCCATTTTTACCCCATATACAGATTGCAGCATCACATCGGTTACACATCCACTGTTTTACATATTGCTATACTAGTGTCTGTTGTATTCTGCTGCCTTTCCTATCCTCTACTATCCCCCATCCTCTCCCCTCCCATCTTCTCTCTCTACCCCATCTACTGTAATTCATTTCTCCCCCTTGTTTTTTTCCCCCTTTCCCCTCACTTCCTCTTGTATGTAGTTTTGTATAACCATGAGGGTCTCCTTCCATTTCCATGTAATTTCCCTTCTCTTTCCTTTTCCCTCCCACCTCTCACCCCTGTTAAATGTTAATCTTCTTCTCATGCTCTTCCTCTCAACTCTGTTCTTAGTTACTCTCCTTATATCGAAGAAAACATTTGGCATTTGTTTTTTAGGGATTGGCTAGCTTCACTTAGCATAATCTGTTCTAATGCCATCCATTTCCCTGCAAATTCTATGATTTTGTCATTTTTTAATGCAGAGTAATACTCCATTGTGTATAAATGCCACATTTTTTTATCCATTCATCTACACCTCATTCTTAATATAAACCAACAACCAAGTACCACCAGACCTCTGAGCAAGTACTTGAAATGGGAACATCTAAAATAAATGGAAGAAAAATCAACTCTGAAAAAATCAAGATATTGCATGGGGAGAAACATGTTTTGTATTAATGGAGCCCATTAATACCTTAAAGAGACTTTATAAAGATACTGTATGATCCTTTTCTCAGACTATACCCAAAGGACTTAAAAACAGCATACTACAGGGACACAGCCACATCAATGTTTATAGCAGCACAATTCATAATAATAGCTAAACTGTGGATCCATCCTAGATGTCCTTCAGTGGATGAATGGATAAAAAAAAAAATGTGGCATTTATACACAATGGAATATTACTCAGCATTAAAAAAGAACAAAATCATGCCATTTGCAGGTAAATAGATGGCATTGGAGAAGATAATGCTAAGTGAAGTCAGCCAATCCCAAAAAAACAAATGCTGAATGTTTTTTTCTGATATAAGGGGGGTGACTCATAGTGGGGTAGGGAGAGAGAGCATGGGAGGATTAGATTAATTCTAGATAGGGAAGAGGGGTGGGAGGGAAAGGGAGGAGGAAGGGGATTAGCAAGGGTGGTGGAATATGATGGTCATCATTATACAAAGTACATATATGAAGACTTGAATTGGGTGTCAACATACTTTATATATAAACAGAGATATGAAAAATTGTAGTATATATGTATATTAAAATTGTAATGCAAAAAAGTACATGTATAATGGCATAAATTGACATGAACATACTTTATATACAGAGATACAAAAAAATTGTGCTCTATATGTGTAATAAGGATTGTAATGCATTCCACTGTTGTCGTGTATTTAAAAAAATAATAATAAAATCAATTTTTAAAAGATACTGTACGACAAAATAAGAACATAAAATTATGAAAAAGGAAGAGTAAACAGTTAAGAAAAAGTTTCTGGAAATTAAAAATAAAATAACCAAAAAGTAAAAATTCTATTAAAGATAAAAAGTAAAAAATTCAATTAAAGGTAAAAAAAAAAATAAAGATTAAAGTCAAGGAACTCTCACAGAAATAAAGGCTCAAGAATAAGAGGTAAACTGTGACAGAAAATACAATAACAGGGGCTAGAGTTGTAGCTCAAGGGTAGGGCACTGACCTAGCACATGTGTGGCACTTGGTTTGATTCTCAGCACCACATAAAAATAATTAAATAAAATAAGGTATTGTGTCCATCTACAACTAAAAAGAGAAGAAGGAAAAAAATACAATTACAGCTAAGGTTTATTGACTGCTTATCCAGTTCTTAGTGTTTTACCTGTATTAATGTAATGTCATCCTTCATACAATTTCATGAGGTAGGAGCTATTCTTATTATCATCCACTCATTTTTACATATGAGGAAAGTAGACATGGAGAAATTAAATAACTTGTCCAAAGTCAGACAGCTAGTAAATTAATGTTCCAGTTGGGTTGAACCCACGGTAGCTTGTCCCCTTATCCACTATGCAATAATACCTACCAGATGAAACATGAATGGCTAAAATACCATGCTATCCAGATTGAACAATGGAAGAAGAATTTTAAAGGATAATTACAAATGTTATCAAAGAGAAAATTATGAATGACTTGAATGGTATCATAGAGAAATTCAGCCCTAAATTTCCAGCTGCAAAATAATGGGACATCAAAAGTCATAACCTCCTGGTAGAGTACTCAGCTAGCACATGGGAGGCCCTGGGTTCACTGTTCAGAACCACATAAAAATAAATAAAATAAAGGTATTGTGTCCAACTACAACTAAAAAATCAATATTTAAAAAAAAAAAAGTCAGAACCTCCTATTGAAGATGGCCCTTCTAAAAAGGATGAATATTACTCAGCAACCCCAAAAATGCTAGGCTGGACAGTAAAGCATAGATAACTGACTGGTTGTAACTGACACCTAACAGATGGATATTCCTGTATTATAAGTCTCAAAAGTTATAAGGGGGAAAAAGTCGAAGGCATTAAAGTAGCAATTGGTAAATAAAATAATAAACATTGATTTCCAGTCAAGATAGTGCAATGAGTTCATGCTTTGATTACCCTTTTAGGGTCAAAATATAAAGCAATATGTGATAGAATACAAAAAGAGAAAGAAGTATCATATTCCAAAATGAGGTAAATGTCTCCAGAGAACAGAAATGTAGAACTGAGGGCCAGGCTGCAGCTAAGTAAGGTTAGGTAGCCAAGAGCTCAGCTCTTCATGAGTCCAAGAGCTTAAAACTTCCATAGATAATGGGGAATCAGGCTCACTGATTATGAAAGTATACTGAACAAAACAGCTGACTTCTGCAGAGTTTCTCAACTTGTTTTGTTGGTGCATTAGAACTATACATAATAGTGGGATTCATTATGCCATGTTTGTACATGCACATAACATAATTTGATCACTCTTATTCCCAAGTAACTTCCCTTTTCCTCCCCTTTAACTTTTATCACTACTATACCTAAGGAAGGGGGGCAATAAATAAATACATATATATGTATGTGTGTGTGTGTGTGTGTATATATATATATATATATATATATATATATATATATATATATATATCCTAATGAGAGANAGTAAAAAAAAAAAAAAAAAAAAAAAAGATGCATTCTTCCATAACAATAAGGTAAAACACGCCACAAAATAGGTAAATATCTGGGCTGGGGGTGTAGTTCAGTGGTAGAGTGCTTGCCTAGCACATGTGAAGCACTGGATTTGATCCTCAGCGCCACATAAAAATAAATAAATAAAATAAAGTTATCATGTACATCTACAACTAAAAATATTTTTTAAAGTACAGTGAAAATTTTTTTAAAAATCATGGTAAGCTAGAATTTCATAGCTACTTAATTCATCTGCCAAAGACCTGAAAATAATTATGAGAGGATACACTTCAGCAAGAAGTGTATGAAACATAAAGAAATGGCGTAGGATTATGAAAAAAAATGATAAGCCTAGAAACTGATGGGTTTTGTTCCTTCCTTCTTTCCCTTCCTTTCTTGCTGTGTTAAAATTCATCCTGAAACCCATTAGGTGAGTCCAAGCAAGGCAGGCATCCAGGGATTATGGGGAGAGAAGTAGCCGCAGCAGCTCAGCATGGAGAGTCTCTTTTGCTTGAGCAAAATGAGATCATCCCTGCAGCCTACTGAGAGCTGAGCAAGCTGAAGCAGAGGGAGCAATGCCTCCTCAGGACAGAGCTGGGCACAGCCAGCACTAGCTCCATGTGGAGTGAGGAGGTCATCTGTGCAGAGGAGCAATGTTGGAAAGAGGCTGGTCACAGTGAGTTAATATATGGAGGAAAACAGAAATCATGTCACTTTAGAGAAAAAAGTTACAAACAAAAAGAAAACATTAGAATGCACTGTATGATGTTGGCCTGGAATGGGAAGTATCAGTACAAGGTTTTCAATGTGGGGGTGGGGTAATTGTGTACATAGCTCTGTCCATGGAGAGGGACTAGACGCATCAACTTCCAAAAGGATTGAACACATCTAGTGCCCAACTCTTGGTTGGGTTTTTTTGTTTGCTTTGGGGTTTGTTTGGTTTGGTGGTACTAAGGATGGAAGTCAGGGCCTCCCTCATGCACTATGTGCTTTACCACTAAGCTATACCTCCCAGCCCAAATCTTGGTTTCTGAATACCAGTTTGTAAAAAGAACCAAGGATTCTTGGACAAATGCCTATTTCCAGGGCTGTGGAGTGAAAGCCCAAAATATTGAACTAATCTACATTTTAAGACATTCAAAAAAAAAATGGTGAAGAGGGCAGGCTCAGTCTCTTCTACAAATGGTGCAAAGAGAAATGATACCTACTTTCAAAAGAACAAAGATGGCCCTTTCACACACACACACACACACACACACACACTAATGAAGTTGGACCTTACTTCACACCATGCCCAAAAAAATTAATTCAAAATGGATCAAAGTCCAAAATGTATGAGCTCAGACTATAACTCTTAGAAGAAAACATAGGATTTAGTCTTCATGACTTTGGAATTGTCAATATTTTCTTAGGTATCATACCAAAAGCATAGCAACAAAAGAAAAATAGACAAATTGGACTTCATCAAAATTTAAGATGTTTTATTCATCAAAGAGAATATCAATCAAAAGTGAAAATACAACCTGCAAAATTAAATATTTGCAAGCTAAGTATCTGATAAGGATCTAGATTATAGAATATATAAAAAACAGCATCATTCTAACAACAAAAAGACGAATGACCTAACTAAAAGGGAGTTGGTTATTTATTCCTCCAAGGAAGACCCAGAAATGTTGAAAAAAGTACATGAAAAGATGCTCAACATCATCAGTTATTAGGGAGATGCAGATCAAAACTGCAGTCAGCTACCACTTCACACTCACTAGAATGGGAAATAAGGGTTAGCAAGGATGTGAAAAAATCGGAATCCTCATCTACTGCAGATAGAAAATGGTTTAGTGAGATTTTTCACCCTGTGACCAAAACACCTGACAAGAACAATTTTAGAGGAAGAAAAATTTATTTGGCACACACAGTTTCTGAGGTCTCAGTCCATGGACAGCTGACTCCATTGCTTTGGTCCCTAGATGAAGTAGAAAGAAAATCATGGCAGAAGGGTGCAGAGGAGGAAAGCAGCTCAGGACATGGCAACAAGGAAGCGGAGAGAGAGCCCCACTCACCAGGGACAAAATATAAACATCAAAGGCACAGCCCCAGAGAGCTTATCTGCCTATACCAGCCACACCTTATCTGTCTATAGTCACCACCCACTTAATCCTATCATGGGATCAATCCACTGATTGGGTTAAAACTCTTTATCACCATATCATTTCGCCTCTGACACTTCTTGCTTTGTGTCTCATATGAGCTTCTAGAGGACACCTCATGTCTAAACCATAACAGAAATGTAAAATGGAGCAGTGTCTGGAATACAGCTGAAAGTTTCCTCACATGTTAAATACAGAATCACCATATGACCCAGTGATGCCACTCCTAGGCATACACCCAAAACATTGAAAACAGTGTCCAAACCAAAACCTATGTATGAATTTTCATTGTGTTACTATTCACAGTAACCAAAAGATATAAACAACCAAATGTCTATTGACAGACAAATGGATAAACAAAATGTGGTATATCTACACAATCGAATATTATTTAATTAGAAAAAAGAAATAAGTACTGACTCATACTTCAATGTGGATGAACCTGGAATAACATATGCCGAGTGAAATAAGCCAGACACAAAATAACACGTATTGTATAATTCCATATACATAAAACATCCAGAAACATCTCAAATAGACAAATCTATTAAAGCAGAAAGCAGATTTGTCCTTGTCAGGAGGAAAAAATGGGAAGCAAGCGAATGCCAAATGAATATAGGGCTTCTATTTGAGATAATGAAAAAATTATCTGGAACTAGGTAATGAGGATGGTTGCACAATTAGTGCCACTGAATAACACACTTAAAATAGTTAAAATTTAAAATAATGGTTAAAATAGTAAATTTATAAGTATTTTTTAAATATTTATTTTTTGGTTGCAATTGGACACAATTATCTTTATTTTATTTACTTATTTTTATGTGGTGCTGAGGATTGAACCCAGAGCCTCGAACATGCTAGGTGAGATCTCAACTGCTGAGCCACAACCCCAGCCCCAATTTATAAGTATTTTGCCACAATAAAAAATAAATAAATAGAAAAATAAAATTAAGGAGCCATGTCAAGGGACACAGGACCCAACTTGAAATAACTTCCACAGGCCTATAGGGTACTCAAACATCAAAATAGGTTGTAAACATACATACATACTATTACTCATAATTACATTATAATCCATTGCATAAATAGAAATCCATGAATCCAAACCAATATAAGGGTCTAGGTGCAGAAAGAGAATACTTTCTTATAGTAGAATTCCAACTGCTGCTGAATGCTCAGTTCTTGTACCTAATGTCAAGCCAATAACAAGGTCATGGTTTTGAGAAAAAGGAAAAAGAAGTTTTATTGCTCTGCTAGCAAAGGAGAAACAGAGTTTCTTGAGAGGTAATCCATCAGCAGGAATAGGGGGCTTTTAAAGAATTAACTCAAAGGCTACATTCCACATGTTCTCTGTTTGAAGTTATAATTTACTTGTTAATTTGGGAGACAGTCATTTCTGAGATCTTCTGGTACCATCCCCAAAGTCTGGATTACTTGTTCCTATGGTGGGTGTGTAAGCAGGGACAAATAACTCTGCCAAGGATGGGGAAGAAAGGTAATCCTGTTTCCCCTGAGATCGGGGAGGGGAAGAGATTAGGGAGGAGCAGGAAGAGAGCAAGGGAAAGAAACATTTCCATTTCAAATATAAGTTGCAGTGGCAGAATAGCAAGGGTTATATTCAAAGTATAAAGTGGACCACTGTTACACAACTAATCTTTGTAGAAGAAATAATAGAATTAGAAAATCACCATTTGGTAAACACCATAGTTAAAATCAATTCAACCAAAAAGCATCAACTGGTAATGGACAATAAAAGTCCATCAAGGAAAGAAACACATACATAGTCTCAAAATACTACCCACACACACACACCTAATAATCACAAAAGGAAAAAAAATAGCTTTATAATGAAAAAATCTGACAGATTCCACCCTAACCAAGTGACCAAAGTTAACATCACCAGCAATGGGACAAACCAAAATCGTGAATGACCTGGATGCAGTGAGAGCATGGTATCTCTGCAATTGATCAGATGCATGAACTTGACCAAATAACTCACCTTGTTAGACCTCTGCTCCCTCATCTGAAAAAGAAAGGAAGTAGAATAGAGGATGTCTGATTTCCACTCCAGCTCTAGATTTCTACTCCTCTAATACTTATTCAACTCATCTAAATATGTCATCATGTCCAAAACTTGGCAGAGGGAGGTAGAAGGTTTTCTTTAAGTAACTGATGTTCTTACATAAGCAAATCAGGTTAAAGTGCACAAAATGACATATATAGTAAAACTTCTGAACTTGGACTGATTCCATCGGGATTATTAGAAAAGTCAAAATTTGAGAATTTTTAAAGCAATAATAATCACTCCTTTCACGGAAATACCTGAGTTCAAACTAGGGCAGGAAAGCAATTATATGGAAATGAGTGCTTATATAAATAAGTGCTTGAAAGGTTTCTTCCCCCTAAGAAAATTGAACATGACTGCTTCACTAGTGAGCACCATTCAGAAGCTTAGCCCAAGTCCCTGGGTTGTCCAGATCTTTCAAGCAAGGCACTCGCACATTCCAATGACTAAAAGCATCTTCAGTGTTGGGCAGAAATCTCACACCTTGGCCAAATGTCACTGATTCCTGAAGGGTTAAGATGAGTGTCATTTAGTTAAGCAGAAGAGAAAGGTTCTGTTAAATAACTTAAGCCCTCACACGGCAATTCAAATGGTCAGTGCCTCATAAATAAATTTAATTATACCAATATTCACCTGGCAGACCACCAAAAAGCAAAGTCTAAACTGATCTTATTACACCATTTGGCCTCAGCTATCAGCTTTTATGCAAACAGAAACACATTAATTGGTTAATTAGTAATCTTTTAAGATTGGGAGAGCCAATTCACTATAATTTTTACTAAATTTTTATTATCCCAGCAATATACAGAAGAAAGTATGTAAATTCAAACTATCAGAGTTACTAACAGCTCCGGTAAATGATGAGTTACTAGTTCATGATTTCTTTTTTTAAATTATTCTTCATTCCTACACTAAAAATATAAATTAATTATAGCACCCTTGAATCATTTGGGCCTCTTTCCTCTCTTCATTGCCTATATCCAGTCAGTCACAAAATGTTGCCAACTTTTCCTTTTCAATCCAATGCTCCACTCCCACCACCTCCCTTTCGGGCCAGGCCCCCATCACACCCTGCTTGGCTTGCACGACAGATTTCTATATGGAGCAGCTCCTACAGCTTGCCCGGTCTTTTAAAATCTAATCTCTGATGTGGTAATGATCTCTCCATCTTCACAGCTGACCCAAATTCTTCCCACTCTAGAGATTTTAATCGCTTTCATGGTGCAGAGGCAAGACTTGAGGTACTCTCCTCCAAATCTTCTTCATGTCCCCTCTAATCCATTCTTGGAGATTTTGGTATGCACAGTCCAAAACTCACCTACATGCCTTACTATCTAACCCAAATGCTATATTTCCATTCTCCCACCATAAATAATCCTATTGAATTATTTGATTAAAAACTCCAAATAACCCATGTCTTCAAAATTTCCCCAACTACTAACTACCTGGTTTCCTTTGCTGACCCTCTTTCCTCTGCTAGCCCTCTAAAAGATGGAGCACTCTAGAGCCAGATCTCAGCATTCTTCTCCTTTCTATTTCCATTCCAGCCCTAGATGATCTCATCCAGTCCCATAAATATCTTTATACTGACAAATCCCAAATTTATATCTCCAGCCTTGCTCTCTTTCCTGAGCTCCAGAATCAAACATCCAACTCTATACTCAGAATTTTTCCTGGACATTTCAAACATAACATATCCAAAGACTTCCCCATCTTACTAAATGATATCGCCATTCACCTAATTACTCAAGTCAAAAAGTTTGGATTTGCCCTTTTTACTCTTCCATTCATTTATCTCCCAACATCAATCACAAAATATATATCTCTAACTCTCTAAAACAGCTCCTAAATTCAACCTCTGGAACCATGTCTATTGCTGCCACCCTCATCCAAGTCATTAACATTTCTCACCTGGATAATTGCAATAGACTCCCAACTGGGGATGAGGTACTGCCATTCATTCATTCATTCATTCATTCATTCGGAATGACAGAACCTCATCAAAAAGCAAGCTAGGTTGGCATGACATACATTTAATGAAATCTTACTGCTGTTGTAAATGACCATCTTTTTTTTATTCTCCCTCAATTTCCTTTTTTCCACATATATCTCCCTCATTCTCTAACTTCTTTTCCTTTTCTGTTTTCTCAGATTCCTCTTTTTCCTTTTCTTCCCCCTGTTGTCTTACTGACCAAGTAGGTACATAATTTAGTAGAAAAATTCTAGGAGTTAAGACTTGGAGGTAAAGGGTATATTCCTGTGGGCTGTCATGATCATGAAGGATAATTATGACAGTTTATATTTCTGGCCCTCAGCTGTCTCATCTATTAAGTAAAGAAATTATATTGGATGGTCTCTGAGGTCCCTTAAAGTTCCAGAAATCTATTCAGTGTATTTATTGAGTAAAGTGTTGTGTTCCTTGTTCTTAAAAGTCAGTACATTCATTATTTTATATTTCCCTGAGGGAAAAAAGCAAATTCGATTTTTCACAACGCCTTCAATTGATCTTTTTCTATCAGGGGTAAGTTGCTCTCAATAGAAAAATGCACCTCTGCATTGGTATTGTCGGAATGTTCAATACTGCTGTAGTTATTTTGGTCTTTGGGCCCTTCCTGGGACAAATAAGTTCCAAGAAAAAAAAAAAAAGGCCAACAGGCTGCTCTATATGAAGGCCATAATATATTAGGCACTTACCATAGTCCAGTCTCTGTACTAAGGCTTCTTGTTGTTTGTTTAATCCTCAAGTGTACATAAACATATCGTAGATATTATACTGTCACTCAGGTTTTACAAAAAAAGGAAACTAAGATACAAAAAGGATGAAAATTTTAAATGTACACAGCTTATGAATTTATGTTAATAGATGAGATAAATTTGAATCTGACTTCAAAGCCTATGCAATACAAGATTCTACTACAGTACCTCTCTCCTGCAATGCAGGACCCTGCAGTCTCTAAGCCTCTTGGACTGAGAAAACATGGGGCCTTTAATGTCCTGAAGATGAAGATGAAGACCACAACCTCATCTCTGCATGACCCAACTACACTACAAGGGTTTTGAGGGCAGAGATTCATAATTTCTTTTTCTTTTTCTTTTTCTTTTTTTTTTTTTTTTTTTTTTTTTTTTT
>NW_025999990.1:460306-524008 GCF_001458135.2 Marmota marmota marmota | reverse complement strand
TTTTTTTTTTTTTTTTTTTTTTTTTTTTTTTTTTTTTTTTTTTTTTGTGGTGCTGACAATTGAACCTAGTGCCTCACACATGCTAGACAAGCGCTCTACCACTGAGCCACAACCCCAGCCTAAGACTCATAATTTCTTAAGGCATCTAGAACCAACCCTGTGAGTGCTCAATAAATGCCCTTGACTGAGAAAGACCATGGTAATAATCACTTTATAAGCTAGGGCTGCCTAATGTAAACCCTGGTGATACAAAGAGAAAGGTTGGAATGAGGGAGAGATTGTAGTCAGGATGGGACTAGGGAGATGGTCAAACTTTCAAAAAAAACTCGAACTACCATAACCTCATTACTGTTTGCAGAAAATTGAGAAAGCATTGATACCCCTGGAGGATCACTTTAGAAAATGGTTGAAAAGATTGGCTTAATTAAGACTCTAGGTATTTAAGTGAAATATTGGGTCAGCATATTTATAGAAGAATTTCTCTTTTTAAAATGCTTCAAAAGATTTTCAGAAGTAGACTTTAATTTGCATCACCATCTCCTGAGCAACATCAGAGCACAATCAGCTTTCAGGGAGTTTTGTACCTAAGAAATATATAGGTTTCCTGGCCAACAGGATCAATTGCCAGAGTCCCTGAAAATCTGCCCCAAATTCCTCACAGACTTGTCTTTGGGTAGTTAGAAAACCCTTGCTGAAGTGTGAGACTACTGAAGCAACTGAATGTCCTCCTCAGACAGTGATTCAGTGCTGGTGCCTAGGGCTGATTTCTGGAAGTTCCTCACTGCAGCATTAGGAGAGGCAGACCCAGACTGTCCCTTCAGAGATGCTTCATGTAGTAAACAGTAAACACTGTGAGGAAAGAGGGAGAGTGAAAAGGACACAGCTACCAAGAGTCATTGAGGTGGTTGACAGTGACTCCTGCCAGAGGCCACCAGTCCTCAAAGCAAAAAGTAATGTTGGCCAGACACAGTGGTGCACACCTGTAATCCCAGTGCTCAGGAGGCAGAAGCAGGAAGGTCTAGATTTGTGGGCAACCTGGGCAACTTAATGAGGCCCTGTCTCAAAATAAAAAAGGCTGGGGATGTAGCTCAGTAACAGAGTGCCCCTGGGTTCAATCTCCACTATATATATTTAAAAAAAAAAAAAAGCAGTGTTGGCAATAGCCAAACAGATATTTGAGGAGCTGAAAGTCTTAAGAGAGAAAACGTGCGCCAACTAAGACCAAAGAAAGAAGTTTGAAAGGTGGAAGAGGAAGGGAAGGGTTGAGGTTCCCCACAACTCTACCTGATAAGTGCCCAAGGCCATTGGTAACTGTCACCCTCACCTGGGTGTGCTGAGCCTATCCCTCAGATTCATGTGACCTGGAAAAAGAGAGTTGGAACATTGTCTAGAGCAGCAACATATCTACAGATAAAATATTTCTTCCTTTTCTTATACTTCCTTGGTAAGAATTTTTTTTTCAACCTAAAAGGTGGTACCAGTTGAATCTGTTTCTGAGTTTCTGATTTATTTTTTTTTTAGTCAGTTGCAACATACAGCTAAAATAAAGGAACTAGACCAAAAACAAACATAACAATGACAATAGACATTAAATCCAGGCAAAGAAACACAGTTTTTCTTTCTCTTTACTCAAGAAAAGTAATATTATTGACTCTGCCCACCAAAAGAACATGAAGCACTTTACCCATCCCACAGAAATCTCATTTTTTTTCTTCCTTCTTTTCAAAATGTACTTTTAAATTCCAATTTTCTAGAAAGTATGTATCAAGATGTGGCTTTCTAAGCAATCACTGAGAAGTGTAAAGGAGAGCATAACAGCTATAATTAACTCTGTTTGTATACCACACAGACTTACGTTTCACTATAAATATTCCACAGGAAAAAATCTCTGAAAGAGGGACGATTATGCTGAGAAGTTTATCTACATGGCACTTGTCAAAAGAAAAAAAGAAAAAGAAAAAGAAAAAAAACATGTGCTGCAGTTTCTATTTGAAAAAATATATATATATATTTCCTGGAATAATGCAAGATCACACACTTACCAAAGGAAAGAAATGAATAGTTGTGCTAAAATTACAAAAAAAAAAAAATTATTTAAGCTGTAGGCCTCTGCCCCTGAATGCTCACCTAATCATAGCAACAGAACATTCACACAGAGGATACCAAATCATATCATCTTAAATTCTGACACTAGCACTGGTCACTGAGAAAACACTGGGGGACAGAAATCTCACCTGTGTGCTCACTACAGAAAAGTCCATTTGCTGCTAATCTTACAGCTAAAATGAAACTACCTTTTGAAACTAAAATCTTTCTTGCCCTTATAATTCTTATTTAAAATGTGTTATATTCATTTTATTTTTCTTCTGCAACTTGTCACGTAACTGTAAATCTTCAGTTTTAAGGGGGAGACACACAAAATTTTTCAGTGTTCCTGTTTCCTTTTGTGACCATTTTGCCCCCAAGGGTTATGATTACAAATGTGGCTTAAACATAATTTAGCAGTGGAGTTCCCATACAATTTGCAATGCTAGTTACAACTTCTGTGATCTGGTCCTTTGCAGGGCCTTGCAGTCTAATTAATTTAATCTAGAAAATCAGTCCCTCTGATTAAGGTATTTCTGAGAAAGACATCATATACAAATACCTAGATAATGTCCTGGTAATAGAAGAAGAGCTGAAACTCATTGGTCCAGCCCAGCTGGTTGTTTCTAGCCCACCTCTTTTCTAATAATTTATGGCTTCTTTTCTGATTAGTCAGGGCCCAAGCCATATGATTGTGAACTACTTTAAACACTCTGAATATTAGTCAAAAAGAAATCTTTAGGGCTGGGGATGTGGCTCAAGCGGTAACACGCTCGCCTGGCATGTGCGGGGCGCTGGGTTCGATCCTCAGCACCACATAAAAATAAAATAAAGATGTGTGTCCACCGAAAACTAAAAAATAAATACTAAAAAAATTCTCTCTCTCTCTCTCTTTAAAAAAAAAAGAAAAAAGAAATATTTATCTAGTTCAGCCATCAGGTCCTCCAAAAAACAATAACATCTTCCATATAGCCAAATTCATTAGCTCTGAGGTTGACTTTGTGGAACTTCATTAAAAGACTTACAACATGACTCCACTGCATAAGAAATGAATAGCATTTTTCACGTACTTCTCTGGCTACTATAAAACCCTCACCTTGAAGTTTTGGGTGAAATTTATACACACACACACCTTATTTGCCACCTCACCTTCCACTGAGTCTTCCAAAGCAGTTCCTTGTCACTGCATCTCATCTCCTATTAGCATCCCCTCTGGTTACTTCCCAGATAGTGCTCTCAGGGAGGCTCCAGTGATCTCCAGGCTGCCTCATCTGTGAACCCTTTCCTATCTTTATCTCAAATGATTTATCTTCAGCATTTTACCTTGACTCCTTCCTTCTTCTTCTTCTTCTTCCCTGCCCCCTTTTGCTACTAGGGATTAAACTCAGAGGTGAAAAACCACTGAGCCACGTCCCCAGCCCTTTTTAGATTTTATTGAGTCAGGGTCTCACTAAATTTCTTAGGGCCTCGCTAAGTTGCTGAGGCTGGCCTCAAACTTGTGATCCTCCTTCCTTAGCCTTCTGAGTCCCTGGGATTGCAGGTTATAGAACCAAACTCAGCTTCTTTCCTTCTTCCTGAGAGCTCATTTGGAAGTTCTAGCAGGGGAATGAAGCTACTCATATACCCTTGACCAAAAGAATTGGCCTCCTCTATTAGAGAAGGTCAGGCCCTCTTCCAATAAGCATGCAACTTCAGAAGGGACACACGGGAGTGGTGAGGAAGGAAGGAGCCACTTGCCTAGTCAGCCGGATCAGCGGAATCAACCCTGGTGATCAGGTGATAGCTGTCTCAGCCAGATCACCCTAACATCCCCCTTCCTCCTTCTTGAAACTCTCATGCCTTCTATGATATATTGCTGTTTCTCATATATATCTCTTTTTTTTCCTTTCTTTTTTTTTGGTGGGGGGGGACCAGGGTTTGGACTCAGGGGCACTCAGCCACTGAGCCACATCCCCAGCTCTATTTTGTATTTTATTTAGAGACAGGGTCTCACTGAGTTGTTTTGCAACTCAGTTGCTGAGGGTGGCTTTGAACTTGAGATCTTCCTGCCTCAGCCTCCTGAGCCACTGAGATTATAGGCATGTGCCACCGCACCCAGCTCATATCTCTCTTTCTCAATCAAATAATCTTCCCCTTTCTCCAGGAATCTCTAAAACACTGATATTCCCCAGAGATAATCACATCCATGTCTGGCTCTATATCAATAATCAGGATTGCATATGTTGAAAGATAAACTCAACTTTTCCTTTAAATCTTGTACTCGGTCTATATTTCCTAATTCAGCAAATGAGTCCACCAACCAACCAGTCATCCAAGCCAAAACACTGGAAATTATTCCTGACTTTTAATTTTCCACTAACTCCCATATTCAATAACTCAATAAATATTTTACCTTTTTAGTATATCTTGAATCTCTCACACCCATGCCCTAGCCACTGCCACAACTTCAGTTCAATCCCTAATATTTCTCCCTCACGTTTCTCCATCAACTTCTTTTTTTTTAAATTTTTCTTTATTTTTCTTAAAGAGAGAGAGAGACAGAGATAGAGAGAATTTCAATATTTATTTTTTAGTTATCGGTGGACACAACATCTTTGTTTGTATGTGGTGCTGAGGATCAAACCCGGGCCGCAGGCATGCCAGGCGAGCGCGCTACCGCTTGAGCCACATCCCCAGCCCCTCCATCAACTTCTAACACATCTTTTTGTTATATCTTTATTCTCTTCAATGCCAGAATGATCGTTCATAAATGACACTACACACACGCATAGGTCTATCCATCAATCGAGGACAGTTTTCAGGTCTTAGTGGGCTTGGTTGACACCATGCCTAATGCAGTAGGAGCTCATTTAACATCTGTTGAATGGATTAACTGGAAAACACTGATATTAAATGGGAAGAACTAAAGAAATGAAGGGGGATTGGGAGGGGATATAGAAACAAGGCTACCTCTGTGGGACTTCCTGATGGTGGATGAGGGAAAGCACGAAACCCAGTCTTCCTAACCGTTGTTGGATCATGCATCCTTTTGAGAATCTGATGAAAATTAAGGGATTTCTCCACATGAAAAAATACACATTTCACAAAATTCTTCATGTAATTTCAGGGCATTCTCTCTACAGATATCTGAAGGATGCATAAATCCAAGGTGTCACAGAAAAACAGATGGCATATATCAGAGGATGGTGTGTCTGAAAATGAGAATTTATTCCAGAGAAGAAGGAAATTTTTCCTTTATCACACATCACACAAAACTACTTTAATAAATATCAGATTCATTAAAGGATTAGATAATTTTTTTACTTACAAAGTATTGAGGAAAGCATTTTTATAATCTTGGATCAGGTATAAAACCACCAAGCCATAAAGGAAAAGACTGACAGATTAGATGACATGAACTTCCTTACTATATAAGACACCATGGACAAATAAAAATGACAAGTGTCAAAGTGTATCAAATATGTGAGATACATACAACCCAAGTAATTTATATCTAGAAAATACATAGAATGATTCTAAGTCAGTAAAACCAAAAACACAATAGAAAAAGTACACAATAGACAAGAAGAGGCATTTCACAGAAAAAGGCAAATAGCCACTTAGTACAGGGAAATATGCTCAACATTTACTAACCAAGGAAATATAAATTAAAACAACTAAGTCATTCTTCTTCATCACCCAGATTGGCTAACATTAATAAGATTGATAATATACAGAGTTGTCAAGGATATGGGAAAAATAGATATTCTTATACACTGAGGGCAGAAAGGAAAAATGAGTATTCTTTTAAAGCAATTTTGCAGCATCTATCCATACTCCAAATGTACATACATTTCCACCCAGAAACTCCACAGGTAAGCCTCTATCCTAGAGGAATGTTAGATGAGTACACAGAGAAGCATCAGCAAGGGAATTCACTGAATATTGTTTATAAACAATAGAGAAAAACAAATGTCCACCTAAAGGGAAAAAAAACTGCTATAGTTTAAAAGAATGCAGTTGATTTATTTGTACTTGGACAGATTGCTATATATGATAACATGTGCAATATTTACTTTTTTACTAAAGAAATTTATACACTTGAATACACACACAAATTTGGGTGTGAGCCAGGTACAGTGGCACACATCTGTAACCCCAGCAGCTCAGAAGGCTGAGGCAGGAGGATCACAAATTCAAAGACAGCCTTAGCAAGGCCCTAAGCAACTTAGCAAGACCCTGTCTCAAAATACATTTTTAAAAAATGGGTTGGGGATGTGGCTCAGTGGTGAAACATCGCTGGGTTCAATTCCTGGTACCAATAATAATAATAATAATAATTTGGGTGTGAAATGTCTATGTACAAAGGTCTGTGTAGTTATCTCTGATGAGGAGACTAAAATTCAAGAGAAATGAGAAATCAGTACGTTTACTTTTATTTTATATTCTTTATTTTGTTTGAATATTTTGAACCAGGTTAAATGGGGGCAGACAAATTTTTAAGAGAAATGTTCCAGATTACCCAATTCCCTCATTCACTCTGACCTCTGGAATTTCTCACAATTTTGCCTAATTTCTGCTGCTTGCTGACATTTCATTTAACCCACAACTCATAAGCTTGCTTTCTCTTGGTTCACACCAAAATGCCTTGCCCACCAACTACAGTGTCATGGTGGTATCAGAAGAGCCTGGAGACTTCTACAGCACCTGAGAAAACCCTGGGTCCTGTTTATGCCATTTGCTTTGTTCTTTTTGAGGGTTTTTCAAAAGAAACAATGATTCTATAAAAAATGGGTAATATTCAATGACAGGTCTATATTCAACTGTAAATTAAGTGACATTGCTTCTGCACTTAGCATGTGGGCTAAATTTATGAGAATGTTCTCATAACTAATTGGGAAACAGAAATAATAAAATAAGCCACAGCACCTCTACTAGAGATCACCGTAGTAATCTGCCATTCATCCCTCTGCATTCTGGCAATTAGCCATGAATTTCACCCTGGATTTCCTCAGGATACTAAGGTTCTAAGCCATGGGAGTTCCTGCCTTCACACCTCCTGTTGACAGGTTGCATTTATGACTGTTAGGAGACATTTTACTGACAATGTTTCAAATGCCTAAATAAATGACATTCTCCTATCCCACACACTACTCTGTTAACACTGCAGCCAGCCTCCTGATAAATTTGAGTGTGTGTGTGTGTGTGTGTATGTGTAATATAAATATATTATGTTAGGTTCTGCCATCACTCACTGAGATAAGTGTTTCTGATTCCCAGCTCTTTTTTTTTCTTTCTTTCTTTTTTTTTTAATTTGTAGATGGACAGCATGCCTTTATTTTTATTTTGTTTTTATTTTTATGTGGTGCTAAGGATCTAACCCAGTGCCTCACATGTGCCAGGTGAGCTCTCTGCCACTGGGCTACAGCCCCAGCCCCTTAGCTCTTTTTTTGTTATTATTTTTTATCTTGAGGCAGGGTCTCACTAAGTTGTCCAGGCTGGCCTCAAACTTGCAATCCTCTTGCTTCAGCCTCCTAAATAGATGGAATTACAGTTGTGTACCTGTAATATCATATCACCCCCAGCTTGATTTACAGTTATTTTCAAAAACCCAGATATTTTTTATGTAAAGAAAAGGTATTCCAATAGTATACCTGGGGGGAACAAGTCTCAGAATTTATAGTAGTGGCAATATTAGCAACTCCAGTTTTGAAGAGAAAATAGACATGGAAAGGCTTAAACTCTTGGAACTCATAGCAAAATGAACCTGGCAATATTTCTAGGTTCATTTTCCCTTTCTTGTGTACAGAAACATTGGCTGAAACATCAGCGTGTTCCCATGGTAACACCCCAGATAGCCAACAGGTTTAAGTCAGTCCCCACCTTGGTGTACACTCAGTATACCTGCTGAGTGTTAGGAAAGTACAGCTGGTACCCAAGGCAAGGATGAGCTTAGGACTCCAGGTCTTTCACCTTCGTTCCCCAACCTGGGCCTGGGTCCTTTCAGTGTAGAACACTGTCAGCAGTGCTTCAATATAAAGCCAAACAGAAAAGTCTCTTTCTCCAAGTTCAATGCCAATTGGGCGATTTGTTTTCCTAGAATACTTACAAACACAGCTACACAGTGCCCTACTAAGAGGCATGTGAGAGGAAGATGAGCACTCTGGGTCCTCTCATGTTCTCCAGGGTACTCAGGCTTACAGAGTGATTCAAATGAATCAGGACCCACTTCACATGCACATGCTTCATTTAAACAGCAACCCAGTGCAGTATATGTTACTATAAGTAATGCACCCACGCACCACAGATTTTAATGCATCCTAGAAAGCAAATTACTGTCAACAATAAGTTATATGACATTCCTGACCAAATTAGTTGATTATTCATCTGAACACCAACAAACTCAGCCTCTATTGAACCATGAAGGAAAGGGAAAACATCCAATGATTATATAGATGTTCTATAATTAGCATTTAGGAAATGACTATTTGGGATTCTTTCCTTAGCATGGCTAAACTGCAAAAGGTCTGCAGAGGTCATTTAGTCCAGCTCTTGGCTTACCCTGCTGCAGACTCTAGGGATTCATTAGCATAGTCGAACAGAAAGAAAAAGATATACACTAAGAAAATGTATGTCTTCTTGCACATTTGACAGCTACATTTTTCCTAGGGCTACTCCACTGGAAGTAGAACAAGATGTCAAGAATAACTTAGGAGAAGTTAGAAAAAAAAGTCCTTGGGATATATAAGAAAGATAGCTGAGACACAAATAAATAAAGTAGGAAAAAGATAAAAGGGCCCTACTCAAGGGCTCTGAGCAACCCCTCACCTTACCTGGCCAACACAAGCAAACTCAGCCAGCTGATTCTAATGCAGCAGTTGACAGAGGAAGGAGAAGATGGGAATTTGGGGCGATTTTCCTATTTCGTTACTTCTAATTGTTATTAATCCATACTCCCTAGATGAATTAATTATTAATAGACTAAAGCTGTGCATAAGACTGGGTTAATTATGCTTTGGGGGTTACAAAGGACAGGAATAAATTCTCTTAGGCTACTTCAAGTAATGAGGATTCACTGTTCAGCTATGCATGTCAATATGTGTGACTTCTCTTTTTCTACCTATTCACCCCGACTCCTACCATCCCCTAACCCTCAATCCAAACCTCTCCTGATATCTCAGCTCAAGTTACAGAGAGAGAGAGGGAGACTCTGTTTACTAATGTAATTACTTAACTCCCATTGATCAGAGTTTTTCTGGTCAGATCACCCTACCAGCTTCTCACCAGCTGTGAATTGGTTGCCCTGAGTCAGGTGCCTGTGTTCCAGTCAATGGGTGCCCATCACACAAGCTACTGTTTAGCATGGCTTCTTACAGCAAAGGGCTGTGGGACAAAGCAGATTTCCTAAGAAAAGAATGATGTGCATCTCAGGTTCATGTCTGTGACAAACTGCCACCAAACACTTAAGTAGAAATAGACTATAGGTTTGGAGACAAGAATGTTTTTAGGAGCAGAACTAAGTTTATGAACTTGCCACCTATGCAGTTCCACAGGGTCCCTGTATTTAGAAGGACCCATGCTTGGGTTAGTGCTCTTTTGTGGCCATCTTGAAACTCTTAACAATTCTTGAACAGGGGCCCTGTATTTTTATTTCACACAGGGACTTGCATATTATGTAGGGATTTTTATTGTATTATAAAAGTGAAAGGAGTGTTGTGGAATCAAATAATTTTGGATCCAAGCATTCTTCTGAGATCATCTACTCCAAATACTCATTTGAAAAATTAAAAAGCTGAGGTCAAAGAAAGGATAATTGGCTTAATCAAGATCCCATAGTGAGTACTGGCAATGACAAACTAGAACAGATTCTTATCACTCTGAGTCCAGACTTCAGTACTCCATGTGGCAGGATTCCTCTTAGCAAGGAATGCCTGATATTTGTCATCTTTGCCAGAGTGTTTGGTAAAGTACTTAGAAATCTCATAAAATGAAGGCTAATATAAAAACACAAATGTCAATATTTCTTCAATCTTACAGCTTGTTTTGACCTTCCCCAAAAGAATTCCATTGACAATCCCCTGAACCTACAACAAAAGCTTAGTAGAAGAATATAATCTAGTAGAATCTCTATGGAAGATCATTTGCTAATAGATATGAGAATTACAATGCCCTTACCCCTCAACCCCATAATTCCATTTCTAGATATAGTTGCACATAGGCACAAATATGCATGACCAAGACTATTGTTATACTACTCATAATAGCAAAAAGTTGGAAGCAACATAAATAGCCATCAGTAGGAGACTGCTTTAAAAATTTTGTTTAAGATATTATTTATGTTATTGCAACAGAATACTATGTAGTTTTTGGAGATAAATAAGTTAATCTAGATTTACTGATATGGAGTAATTTCTAATATATTGTTTCATGAAAAAACGAGGTGAAAAAAGAATACAGTATGTATCTATTTCTAGGGGTAAGGATATATGATTATATATCCTATAATTACACACACACACACACACAAATGCAGAGGGGGTATTTGTACATGCACAAAATTTGTCCAGAAAGTTATATGAAAAAGGAGTTGACTGACTCCAAGGAAGGGACATGAAGGACTCATGAATAAGAATATGAGGGAGATTTTTACTCTATGCTATACTGTTCCCCTAAAATTTATACTATATGCATAAGTTGTCTTTCAAAAATTAATCAAATCAAATGAGAGCCTAAAAGGGGAACCCATGACAGTGCCATTATTGTATCATATCTACAGCAGTGAGCACTGTATTGGTGCTATCATTCTTATTACAGCTTTTGATGGGATTTGTATGTTCTATAGTACTTATAGACAAAGGAAATTAAATGTAGTTAAATTAGACTTAAAAAAAAAAACAGCTCTCTTCCCTACTCACCCTGCTCTATGCAAATAGAAAAATCTAAAACCTGCTTTTTTCTTCATTGGCACCCCAGTGTAATATAGTGGAGAAGATAAGAAATGAGAGTTCCCAGCTCTTCCTGTTGAATATTTTCCCTGGGTGACAGGAAAGAAGAAGGCTTGTCCTCCTGATGATACTGCTCCCTAGTTAGGAACATCTTTCCCTTAAAGATCCTCTTGTTTGCTCCACTCCCCCGTGTTCTATGTTTATGTAAACCCCACATGGTGGATCTTGGATGGCTACAAATTCTTTGACACTCCTCTTCTTTGGAAGGAGGAATCTGTTTCTATTATTTTTTATTCTGGGTTGCCATGTGATTGCTTTGACCAATGGAGTATGATAGAATTGGCACAATATCAATTCCAAGCCTAGTATTTAAGAGAACTGGCAGAGTCCTGGGTAAGGATGTAAAACCCCACCTGTCTTCTAGAGAGAACATGGGGGAAAGCCCTCAGTCTATACAGAGAAGGACAATGGCCCGAAGTCCAATAATGTGAGTGAAGCCATCATGGACCCTTCAGCCCACACCAGACCATCAAGCGAATATGGCCAAAGTTATGTGATGCAGAAGAATCACCCAGCCAAGCACTGCTCAAATTTCTACCCATAAATTTATGAGATACAATTAAACAGCATTGTTTCAAGACAGTAAGTTTTGGGGCAGTGTACCATGCAATAATACATAATCAGGATGCCACACTATCACATATTAAACACTGACATCTCCAAAACTTTTGTACTCAAAATTCAGTCTTTCCTAAATTACCTTAGAGTAATGATAAAGCTATCACATGTTGAGCAGCTGTGGCAACTGAGAGAAGGGACCCAGTCCAAGACAAGAGAACAGATGAATTTCTCCAGCACCTCCTTCCCACAGTACCAGAGATGAGTCTAGGATGGTCAAGCTGAAACCATCCATTGGCTCCAGAGACCATGGCCAAGGATTTTAGCCCTACACCTCTGAAGGTGTCTTTTGGCTGACCCCAACCCACTCCAACACCCCATCCTTGTTCACCCATTAAACCCATGTCCACTGGCACCAAGTCAACCACATCATAGGTTCACATGTGGTTATTCTTTGAGGTAGGATAAGAACCAGTCCCTCTGTTCCATCCCTTGCCCTCTCAGGCTTAGCTGAGAGAAAGAGAGCCAAGTCTTGGAAAGAAAGATTCCTGGATTAACTTCCCTCAGCCCACAACGACTGGCAGTTGCCACCCACTTCAGCCCAGTGCCTGTTCTCACCCACCCACAAGGTTGCCAAGGCCTGAGGGAGGTGGCACTGGCAGGAATCATAATTAGAGGTTTCATCATATACTTCAGCTTGATGAGAACAAATTCTTCCTTACAACATGCAAATCTATTGTTTGACTTTCATACATTCAACTAACTTTCAAACACATTGTTGGAAGTTCATTAGATACAAAAGTAAGACGCTACCTCTTTTGAATTGTAGACATAGCCTTGACATTCACAGAAGGGCATCTCCAGGACTGAAGCAAGAATGGTAGTTTCAAAACCCATGTGGTGAAAGAGAACACTGAGGTCATCACACATGGTTCACCAAGGCAAACATGGACAGAGGCGCAATGAAGTCAGGAAAAGAGTCGTTTGTCCCTCCTGTCCCCAGCTGCAAGGGCATGAATGCCCATTAAGTTTCCTAGAAGACCTTTCACCACTGTCTATTCAAACATACTAAAGAGATGACTTGATCATCCAAATATTATGATAGATCAATAAGTCTGGACACTACTAGGGAGAGAGGTGCTGGCTTGAGGGAAAGCTTTATTCCAAAAAGCTAATGGAAGAAATTTTAGGACTTTCCTAAATTATCTCAATCATTTGTTTTCAGTTACCCACTTCCAATAAAATATTTAAGGAACAACTATTTCCATAGTATTCTTGGGGTCAGGAAATACAGCCAGAGCCAAGCACAGGGCAAAGGAGGGAAGAGGGAAGGGCAGAGCCACCCAGATTACCTGTCTGTTGCTTAGACTGGTCCAATTTCACTAAGAATCACACAAAACTCTTCATTCCATCTGCTTTGTTCACCTGACCTTTTTCAATTTCTTTTTTCCTTTCTCCATTACCCTAAGGGAGTAATCTAGCCACTTTGGCTTTTTTTTTTTTTTTTTTTGCATGCAAAATGTAACAGTTCCTTTTTCTTCTTTCAGATAAAGGCAGGCTCAGGGAGGGGAAGAAAAAATGTGCCAGGCTTCTTCAAATTAGCTCTGAAATAAAAGTCACTGCCAGATGTTATATAAAAGGTGACGTAATCCTAAAGTACTTCATTACATATGCAGCTCAGCTCTTCAGCCCAGGAGGAGTTTATTACATTTTGTAGATTCCATTTTCTATACCCACATCATTTTTACATAATTTTTCCTGCCTGACAGACATCTTCACATTTTCACAGCAACCCATCAAGATAGCGTTACAACAGCACAGAGAACCAGGTTAGCAGTTTACAAATAACGGTGCTAATAAGTCAGATTTGTCCCTGAGATACAAATCAGGGGTAAATGGTCTATCCATGCGTGTGAGAAGCACATCTATTTCAGAATAATAGGGAAGAAAGCAGAACACCATTTCAGCTGACACTACGTTCTTCCAGAACATGTACCAAATCTATTCTACAAGTAGGAAATTGGGGAAATGCCAATCTAAACTTATTCCTGCAATTCTCCTCATTTTCCTAATAAATTCCTGGGTCGACATGAAATAGATAGCCAAGGAAAATGCATTAAGATCTAACTCACTGCCTTTTTGGATTGGCACAAAATTTAGAAGAAAACACACCATTTGTACCAATGAAATATCTAGCTACTGAGATGTCTTAAGTGCAAACACTGCGAGACACTTCCTCCCACTCTCCAGGTGCTGCTAAGCAGATTTCCCCCTCCCTCCTGGGCATTCACAGCCTCACTGCCCTCTGATGGTGGAAAGCAGCAGTGCAGGCTGGATCCTTCTTTCCCAAGGAGGATTAAAGAAGAATGGCTGAGAGACGTTTGCCTTCAGGTCAGTGTAAGGGGCCAAGTATTCTCAGCTCTTAGTTACTAGTTGAAAATGAATTTATCTGACTCAGGATTTCAGTGGGATAAGAAAGTGCCTGTGACACCCACCCTAAGTAAACATACACACCTAGAATTTCATCTTTAGAAACCTGTTTTAATTTTAAGGGAAGACCCCTGTTAAAATAAAACCTATGTTTTTAAACAGTAATTACAAACTTAGAGTGAGCAGGCTTTAGATGTGGGACAAGAGGAGAGGTGGAGACTTTATGGAGGAACTCAGCTGACCCTCCCACACTGCACAGGAAACAGATATTAATAACTAGCCCCCAAAATAAATTTATCCAATTACATACTTTTGTCCAAAGTCAGCACATTCCTTAGTTGCACAATTTGCCTCATAGATTCAAATATTATTCTCCTTTTTAAAGCAATAGTCAAATGTGATTCTGCAATCTGTATATGGGGTAAAAATGGGAGCTCATAACCCACTTGAATCAAAGTGTGAAATATGATATATCAAGAACTATGTAATGTTTTGAACAGCCAACAATAAAAAATTTAAAAAAAAAATAGTCAAATAGTTCTACAAATCCTGTTGCAAAAAAGTGGTCCAAGTAATCCTCAGCTCCTTTTTCCTGCTCCCTGAGAGGTAGCTATTTCTAACTCTTTTAACTGAATTGTTTATATTTACTTTTATATCTCTACATAATGTTTCATGTTGCTACTTCTTGATTTTTTTAAGCATTGTATGTTGATTTTACACCATAAAAGATGGTTTGGTATGAGCATGTGTGTGTACACACACACACACACACACAACCCCACCACACATTTGTACTTCCCAGTACATTATAATTTTGGTAAGAGCAATAACCAATGTTTATATTCTATGACTAATAACTTCTTCACAACTCAGCCATGTGAGTACCATACTCATCTTTCCTTTTCTGAACAAATTTTTTATTTTCCCTAGAGTTAAAAAAAAAACACCTTTTTCACATCCTTTGTTTTCTATGTATTTATCATATTAATTTGCTAGGGCTGTCATGACAAAATAACACAAACTGTAGCTTGAAACAACAGAAATTTATGTCTTATAATTCTGGAGCCTAAAAGTCTGAAATTAAGTTGTTGGCAGGGCCTTGCTCCCTCTGAAGGCTCTTCCTTGACTCTTCCTATCTTTGATTGTTTGGCAGCAATATCTGGCAGTTCTTGACTTGTAGCTGCATCACTGCAGAATCTGCCTCTATTGTCACATGGCTTTCTCCACGTGTGTCCCTGCATCTTAGCATTGCTTTCTCTTCCCTGTGTGCCTCTGTTCCTGTGTCTCTTCTATGTCAGCCATCATGGATTAAGAGCCTATTCTACTCTTACATGACCTCATCTTCATTTACATCTTAATTTTACCTACAAAACCCTATTTCCAGGGAGGTCATATTCTTCAGTTCCCAGGATTTGGACTTAAACATATCTTAGGGCACGGGGGAGTATAATTCTATCCCAAGATTTATTTCCACTAGTTTATCCCCAACTCTGCCCACTTAACTAAATCTCCTCTGAGTCTATGCAAACATTATCTGATTTCTCTCATCCTTCATCATTTGTGTTAATCTCAATTGGACTTTCCCTTTATGACTGACTACAGCTTCAGCCCACATCCTTTCAAGTTCTACTGGAAAAACAGGGCACTTGTTTGTTTGTTTGTTTGTTTGTTTGTTTGTTTTCTTTCAGAGATCTCACTGGCTCTACAGGATCAGAAGTCCATCTCCAACTACTCAGTAGAGGCAGGAGAACCCTATGTGCCCACTGATAGTAAGCCTGGGTCTCATGAACCACCCCTAGAGTTGGATGTGGGGCCAGCTTTATTACACTGAAATGATCCGAGCAATGGGAAGAAGTGCTTCACAAATGGCATATGGATGCTGAACATCAAAGCATGAATGAATGCAGTGACCTGTTAGAAAGAGCTTGGTGAAGGCTCTGGTTATAGCTCAGTGGTAGAGCGCTCGTCTAGTACATGTGAGGCCCTGGGGTCGGTCCTCAGCACCACATAAAAATAAATAAATAAAATAAAGGTATTGTACAATTTTTTAGGTACAACTAAAAAATAAATATTAAAAAAAGCACTTGGAGAGGGGTCATTGCTCACCCCCTCACTCCCTCCTCTCCGTCACGGCAAGCTCAGAACACAGACTTTGTCCCTCTAGGGAATTTCATGATAATCTGCTTACTCCAGGAAGATTGAGAAGACAGAAAAGACAGTCAATAAAAATATATTCAGATCTACATTTTATCCTTTTTCTGTTTTTATAGGGATTGGTTTGGTAATATCTGAGAGAAAAATATATGTCTCTTTAATACATTTTTATATTCTAAAGTGTTTGGGAGAAGGTATGATCCTGAAGAGAAGATGTCACACAAATGGAAGGAAATATTCTCTGGTTGAATCCCCATGATACAAAATAGAATGATGCAGAAGATAAAAATTCCAACCAGGCAAGCAATAACCATCCTGTTGATGAACATGTTCTCCTGCTGAGATGCCACAAGAAGTTTTCTTCAAACGAGTTTTCACACTACAGTCTAGTTGTCCAACATCATCTATTCCCATCTGTGAAGAGTTTGGGGAAGTTTTCTGCTCTGCCTGACAGCATCTGCCTCTGGAAGGAGTTCAGAAATATTGAACTTTTACTTTCCTTTTTATCCATTTTCCTATTAATTTTTACTACTTTTGACAAAAGTTTTCTATTTTTTTAAACTACAGATTACAAATGTTAACCATCACCTGATTCACTGAAAATGGTGAGTCTAAGAAGGAGCCATCATTTCTGGTCAAGAGAGCCTCAGTCAAGGAAAAAAAAAAGATTTAAAGACATAAGACTTAAGACAACAAAGTCAAAAAGGAAAATTGGGGAAAAGGAGAGATAACAGAGTCAGAAGGAAGCTAGGAAGAGAAGGAAAAGAATAAAACAGAAAATCAAAAGAATAGGAGTGGAGGGAATTGTAACAGAGGGGGAAAGCCCTAACCTGGGCCAGGAGACCTGCTCTATGGATCAGCTGCTTCATTACATGTTGTCTAGCCTCTGGGCCTCAATTTCCCCCTGGGCAGGGTGACCAAACACATCTCTTCAGTCCCTTCAGTTCTAACGTGCCACCATCCTGATTCCTCCTTAGCAGCTGGGAACAGGTACCGTTCTCTCACACAGTGAGAGCCCACCTGAAGAGTCGTCACCTGTGCAGGGATGACTATCAGAGAGCTCATTATAGGAGCTGGTTTAAAATGCTGCCTTTGCCAATAAAACCTCTTCAATATCCTGGGATCAGAGGGAGGATCCCTGGTGGGGTGGCAGCTAAGTGCTAGATGTAAATCTGCCAAACCATCAGGCCCAAGGGAGGCACTCTAAGAAGAGCATTTCCTAAAAACTCAGCATTTAAAGTGACACATCTTGACATCCCATTCCCAGAATCCATCACCTCATCTCCTATGGAGTTTTAATGGTTTAAAAAACAATGAGCTCCCTATTCCAGGTGATGTTAGCAAAAAGTCTATTTCCCAAACCAATGGCCTCAACCAACTACGTGAAGGCGGTAGATGTAGGCTCTTTTATGTTTTATTCACTATTCTATACGGTGTTGCTCTACATGTAAGCTGAGATTTTTACAGTGTGATTAGTATTTAGAAATCTGGGCCAGCAGTGATTTTTCAACCCTAAAACATTCAAATCACCTACAGAGATTTGTTTTGTTTTGTTCATTTGCAGTACTGGGGATTGAGCCCAGAGGAGCTCTAACACTTGACTGCATCCTCAGTCCTTTTTCTTTTTTTTTCATTCTGAGACAGGGTCTCATTGAGTTGCCCAGGCTGGCCTCAGATTTGCCACCTTCCTGCTTTGGCCTCTGGAGAAGCTGGGATTACAGATGTACACCACAGCACCTGGCTAGAGTTATTATTTTTTAATACAAATGTCTAGACCCCTTCCCTCAAAAACTACGTTTAACTGATCTGATGGGAGACCCAGGCCTCGATCTTTGTTTAGCCATACCCAGGTGATTCTAATCTGCGTCCAGAGTGAGAGCTACTGTGCCCAGGGACTGCAGAATTCTGATGGGCTTGGGCAGCTTCAAACACACCTGCTTTGCATTCCCAATTTTGCAAATCAAGAATTCTCAACTGAAGGGAAGTTCTACCCACAACAGCAGGGGATGTTGTATGTCTTGGTCTGGCCTCTCTCCCCTATAGGATGCCCTGAACAAGAAGGGTACCACCAGGTACCTTGCTGAACTGGTGCCCTTTTAAACTGTGGGCTTCATAACCATATCAGTCTTACACTAATAATCTAGGAGATTCATCCAAGGAAATGTATTTCAGGGCCAAGATCTCCTGGTTCTATAACATATTCATCAGCGAAGCCACATCTTGGGGTAGTGGAGAAAATAGTCAATGCCCATATGTTCCTGAATATTAAACTTTCTCCAGCATTCCCCAAAATCTGTCTCTCTGTGGAGCTTAAAAGAACTGTGTCCATTTCTACTGAGCATCATCTCACAGTTTTTTTGTGGATTTTAAAATACATTATCTGACTTCTGTGATATCAATTTTCACTTTTTGAAATTTGGCAATAATTCCTCACTATAATCTACCACATACTTAGTCCTTGCAATGTATCAGGCATCATAAATGGGCACTATAGTCTCTTTTATTTCTAGCCCACAGGACACCCCTATAGAACAGGCACAATTTTCCCGAGTTTACGGATGAGAGATGTCATAGCTAGTAAGTGTGAGAGTTCAGTCTCAAATCCAGGTCTGTCAGGCTCCAAAAACAACCACCTTTCCACAATACCGCCCACAGAATTTTTATTAGAAGGTTCATAACTATGACAAAAAATAAAGGTAAATATTTGTTTAACAATGAGTAGAATCACCCCACTGCTCTCATCTACCTGAGCCATGGGAAGATATTCCCTAAGTCTCAGCTTTCATACTCAACCACATCAAAGTCATTAGAGCATCCAAATCCATTGAGAATGGCAATTATGATTAATTTGTAGAGTGTGTTATAAAATCACTTCTAAAAATGTCATACAGTCAGGTCCTATAGACACTCATTGTGGCTGGTAGAGGGAGATCCAGAGACAGGTAGACATCTTTTTGAGTACAGAAGGAAAAAGTCTAACAAGTTCTTATGCAGATCAGGCTCCTTGAGAGACAAAGGGGAGCAGATATCAGGATATTTATTCAACCATATTCAACACACACACAAGCTCAGTGCCTGTCCTTGCAAAGCTTCCTGTCTAATGGTGGGAAGGCTGTTACTAAACAAATAAGCCCACAAACAGGATTATGTGAAAAGTGCTAGAAGGAAGAGCAATTTTTTAAAAAAAGGTTCTTTGCATGTAACAGGACCCCTGGCCTAACTGGGACAAGGAGGAGTCATACACAGTGAAGAAAATGCTCACTGAGGAATTTTTATTTTCCCAGTAAGAGTTTATTGTTCTCAAATTAGCTGATGATACCATTCCATTCTTGGTTGTGTAACAATGATGGCTAAAAATGATCTACTCTGCAACCTGTATCTTCAAAGCCATCATCCATGCTAACTAGATGCTGACATGAGCCATTAAGGTTGTCAGCACCTCCCGATTTCTCCTAGCCTTCTTCTCTTCCCAGTTTTGAAACTCTAGGACCTAGGCCGAACAGCATGGGCCCCTCCCTTTTCCTGCCCCTACTGTTCAGCTCTTCCCCACTCTATACCCAGCCTGACAACTAGATGCCCCTGGGCTAACAGTGATTCTCCTATCTTTATTTTATTTATTTTTATGTGGTGCTGGGGATCGAACCCAGTGCCTCACGCATGCTAGGCAAACACTCTACCATTGAGCCACAACCCTGGCCCTACTGATTCTCCTATCTTTAAAGACAAGTAAATTAGGGTTCTTGCCAGCCTTTTTGGAACAAAGAAAGTTTCCCCCAGATCTCTACAAGCTGAGTGGATTGACTATGTGATTTATGTTTGATCAGCTACATTCACCCAGAACTATCTTACCTAAGACAGGAAAAGCAGCACCCTAGTGTACAAACCTTCACTCAGCAGCCATACAAAAGTTGGCAGGGAGAGGCCAGGTGCTGTGATGCACACCTGTAATTCCAGCAACTCGACAGGTTAAGGCAGGAGGATCAGAAGCTTGAGGCCAGCCTTAGCCACTTAGCAAGGCTCTAGGCAACTTAGTGAGACCTGTTTCAAAATGAAATATAAAAAGGGCTGGGGATGTAGCTTAGCGGTAAAGTGCCCCTGGGTTGAATCCCCAGTACCAAATGGAAAAAAAAAATTGTAGGAGTATTATAGTTTGAATACGTAGATCCCAGAGTTGGCTGTTCTCACAGAGACATGGTGGAATTAAAGAAGGGCTGTCCCTGACTTCCCAGCTATTAGTAGGCAGCAGCCGCCTCACCATGGCTTCCAGAGTCAGGAAAGGCTATTATCTACCTCGTGGATTTAGTGAAGCAAATAGAAGTTTGATTTCTTTTCAGATAAAAGAGATGATGCAAATGAGAATTTTATCTTGCATGGAGGAGTGACAAAGTAGGAGAATGAATCCTACTTGATTACAATCTTCCATCATTCTGATTTTATAATTACTGAATGGAATCAATCAGCTTTCAATTGTTACCTTGGTGAAAGATTAAAACATCATTACTTGTCCTACATATTTCACACTTTAGCAAATTTTAATAAACTGAATGCATGAGAAATGGTTATATTATCTTTCATGATATTGGGATGCTAATGACATTTCTATTGATTTTAATTCACATTTGTTGGTCAGAATGAGTCAGATTCCAGTGAGGCATGGCATCCTATAATCAACACTAACAAATGAAGACCACCGAACACTGAAATGGCCCAAATGAAATCATTAATCAGAAATATCATAAAATGATTGCCAAAAAACAAGGGAGGTCTTATCTTCCTAATGAACATCTTTTATGGTATATTGGTTCATTTGTAACGTGCACATTGGTGATTTCTCTATTAAATATTTTTAAATGAGTAAGTAAAAAGCTTTTGGAGAAGGCAAAATTGGAAGCACAGTTCATTAGTGGAGGGGATCACATACACCTCCTTCGAAAGAGAAAAATGACCCCTGAAGATCACAAAGTCCAAATGACTCTTCCTTAAAACCATTTGAGTCTGAAAAAATTCTTAGCCCAGTATCAAAAAAAAAACACATAAAGTGATCACTTAACATGGTGAAGAATATGTATCAAGGGTGCAGGGGTCTAACTATGAGACCCTATATGGCCCTAACTACAAGGTTAGACATCATGTCAAAGAGCAACTTTGACTACTTCACTTCTTTTTGCCTCCATTCTCTCATCTGTCAGATAGGGTTTCATAACAGTGCCCACTTCAGAGTGCTGTTCTCAAATGAAATGTGATCATGTTTCAGCATTCTCATCAAATTGCATTTCCATGGCTAAAAAACAGCATTAAATTTTATACATGTAAAGATTTTGGTCTGGTTCTCCCAGATTCTTTGTTTAAATTTTCTCCATACTTATTCTTCTCTCCTGCTAGTATGTTGGACCACACTTCTTTGGGGGGCTGATCAAGTCTGGGAGGGCCTGGTATCTGGAGTTCAGACTTGCAGGAGGTAAATGAAAGTGAAGAGGAGACAAGAACAGACTATTAAACACTATGAGGTGAACCTTTCCCCTCACAGCTCCAGTCTTGAATAGACCTATAAAAATCATGATAAATGTCCTCTGTAGGATTCAGTTTCTTGTAAAAGGTAGAAAAGGCAGTGTTTTTTGCTCGAAGGATGTAGAAGATAAAAGATAGATGCACTGGAAACCATGAGACACTAGGGATCCCAGCTTTATAAAAGCAAGGAATGCTAAGCATTTGAAGGAAGGTGCTGGGTAGGTCTGAGTGGAGCTTGCTTGACATCCAAGAGACAGAAGATTAAGGGATAAGAACAGGAGTCCCAAGTGACACCATGGGGATGTCAACATAAAATCCACCCCTCAAAAGCCCCATTTTCTCAATTTGGATTCATCGGACTTCCTTCCCATTTGGGTTTTGGGAGAACCACATGACATCAATTCTCCATTTTATCCTTTGAGTTCTGCTTAAATGCATTCTACCAAACATTTTAATCAATATTTTCTTATGCCATGTCTCCCTTTAAGATTATTTGAAATGTTAAAACAATCTAATATTGAGGGGGGTTTTTAATTATATAAGTCTTTCATGCCTTGCCACAATGGTGACGTTACCAATTGTTGTTTATGAAGTGCTCACTGTGAATCAGGCATTATGCTACTTGCTCCTCATGCATTAGTATATTTAACCCTCACAAATCAGAGGATGTAAATTCTATTAGAAATGAGGGAACTGAAGTTAAGAGAAGTCATTTGTCCAAGGTCATAAAGTTAGTAGTGAAACCAGAATTAGTTCATTCTTTCAGCAACTCTGTGTTAGGAATATACATATATGTATTTTTATATATATTTATAAATAATGTGGTTCATATGTATATGAAATAAGCCACATATTTTATAAAATCTAGATGAAAGAAAATAAAGATATAATTATATTTTTAAGTATATCTATTCACAAGAACTGTGAAGCAAGTCAAGAACAATCACAAATAAATAGAGAACCTCATTTCAAAAACCTTGGTGCAGTTTTTATTTTTTTTAAACTAGCCACAACCATACCTTCCATCCTACGTGTACTCATGTGATTTTCATTGTGTTCCCAAGGTAAGGTGGTCTACTTTGCCTCTCTGGAATCTGGGAGGGTTTAAGTTTCTGGTGGAAGTGACACTGTGTATTTCAAGAAGAGATCATGAAAGGTTCACAGTTTCTGTCAGGTTCTCGCAGGCTGCTGCCCTTGGACCCAGCTACTGTATACTATGGGAAGCCCAACTATCAAGAGGCCAGTGCTAGAAATTCCAGCTGACATCCCCAGCTGAGGTTTCAGCCAATAGTGAGCATTGACCTATAGATACAGCAGTGAAAGAGCCTTTGGGTGGTTTCAGACCCCAGCAATCAAGTTGACGCCCATCTTCAAGTCTTCCCAAAAGAGGTTCCAGACATCATGGAGCAAAGATAAGATGTACTCATTGTGTTGAGTATACCTTTTCTGAATTCCTGACCCATGATATCCATGAGCAAGAATAAATGGTTGCTATTTGACACCAAGGGTGACATGTTAAATAGCAATAGCTGCTGGAACGATGTTCAACATCAAGCACCAAAGCATACAAACATAAAATTGCAGTAACCTAGAATGTCATATTCACCTTTTCCTCAGCTTGATAGTTGGGTTTCCCCACAGCATGAAGGCACAAGAGGATAGGACTAGAAATCAGGAAATCTTTGTCTTCATGTCAACTTAGAAAAGAGCTGTGTCACCTTGGTCACTTTGGATTTTAGGAGAACCACAAAGTCTCTTGGCCTCCATTTCCTCACACGTAAAATGAAGTTTATGCCTAACCTTCTGAGTTCTTATGAAAATCAACAAATATATATGTGTAAGAAAAGATTTAGTCAGAATACAAACCAAAAAATGTCATTTGTCTATCTTCTTATTTTGCATTAGTTTGCTAGAGCTTTACAACAAAGTATCACAAACTCATGCTTTAAACACAAAAATTTATCACTTCACAGTTCTGGTGAATAGAAGTCCAAGACCAGAAATCCAAGATCAAAATGTCAGCAGGACTGGTACCCTCTGAGGGCTGTGTGGAAGAAACTGTTCTATGCCTTTCTCTTCTTCCAGTGATTTGCTGGCCATCTTTTGCATTCCTTGACTAGTAGAAACATCACTGCAATCTCTGCCCTAATACATGGCATTCTCCCTGGGTGCATATCTATGTCCAAACTTGAAACTTAATGCAAATTCACGGAAAACAAATTCGTGTCCAAATTTCCCTTTGTTATGAGGACACCCGCCATATTGGATTTGAGTCCACTCTAACAACCTCATTTTGATGTGATTACCTCTTAAAGACTCTATCTCCAGAAAAGGTTACATTCTGAAGCACTAGAAATTAGGAATTCATATGAAAGGGGTAAGGCGATGTTATACAATTCACTCCATAACATCAATAAAAGCATGATGATCCAAAAAAGGTAGTGAGGTCATTTAGGGAGAGCAGGACATAAATCCAGCAGACAATGACAGAATGCTTGATGCATAGAAAGAAATGTGCAAAACACTTCTTTTGAAATCCCAGATTAAGTGACTGGCTGGATCACTTTTTGAACCTCAAGTTCGGCCCAGATTCATAAATCCTGGAAGAAAATCCAAGCCAATTTTGGAGTTTCTGACAAGCTCCAGAGGCTGAGTGGATCAGACAGAATTTCACTTGGTATTTAGGCTTATTGAGTCTAACTTGAAACTTAATGCAAATTCATGGAAAACAAACTCCTTACAAATTGAATAGAAGCTAATACAAAGGGCCCCTGGGCCATCTGGAATGCATGTGCTGAAGGTTGAGGTTTTCCCATCTCAGTAACACAGAGGGCGGGGAAAGCGAGGCTGGCTAGGTCTCACCATCACTACCTCTGCAGCATAGTGCATCAGCAACTCCTGTGACTCTGAACAATTTCAAATAGTGTGGAACACAAAGTAATGATAATGATGAAATTTCACTTTGCAAGAAAGATTTAAAACAACATTAATCTCCCTAAATGTAAAACTTTGTCAAAATTTACAAAATTTTTAAGGTGGGCCAACTGAGATGTTCATTAACTGTATTTTTGTTAATATGGTCAGAAAGTGTTTCTCTAACTGGTTAACAGAAATACTTGCCACCTTCAATGAGCAGGCCCTATAGTGCATGGGCATCCAAACTTTGGCCAGTGGTCTTAGGGGGCCATTGTGTTGTAATTGTAACTATGACAGTTACTAAGAATTAAAATATTTTGAGTAGTCTATAATAGTGTCATCTAGAAGTTCATGTAAGTGATGCCCATACTGCCGAAAAAAACACACTAGAAAATCAACAGCTTGGAACTGGAAGTTCAGTGTGATAAAGTTATGAGGAAGGCCGGGTATGGATCTTGATATGCTCTGGTGTTAAATTAGGAGACAGCGCTGTGTAAAAGATGCAAGGCTGAGAAAACAAAAGGCAGGTAAAGCAAAACTATGTCCATAGGTATGAGGTTTTGCCCTTTAAGAATATATCACCTCTTCACACTTATTCCTGTAGGAAAATTAACTTGCTATACACTTATTTCTTTGGAAAATTAACTTTAAATTGTGCAAGACCTGAATTATGCAAGGTCTTCTGGAATACATCTGTTGAATAAAAGGTCACAACCCTGTATTTTTTAACAGCTTTATTGAAATATAATTTACATACCATAAGATTCACTCCTTCTAAATGTACAGTTCAACAATTTTTAATTCATTTACTACATTGTGTAAATAACTAGCTTTACAGAATTTTAGCATTCCAATAAGATCTCTAGTGCCCATTTATAATTAATACCCAAGCCCACCTCTGGCTCCTGGCAACCACTGGACATCATTTAGCTTTTTGTCTCAGATTTGCCTTTTTTGAACATTTCATACAAATAGAATAATGTAATAAAGATATGTCTTTTATATCTGGCTTATTTCACTTAGCATGATGTGTTTGGGGTTTATACATGTTGCAGCATATATCTGTGTCTCTTCCTTTGTATTACTAAATAGAATTCTATCATATGGATCCTATGGCAGTTTCTAGACTTGGAGTTTCAATGAACCAGAGGCATAACCACTTCATACGACATGTGCCAGATGTGACTATGAACATGTATGGTAGATGGTCCCAAATATGGACACTATCAATTCCTCCCCTTCCTGTATATACTCCTTGTAATGAGAGATGAAGTCTATTTCTCCTCCCCTAGAATCTGGGCTGGTCCAGATTCTAGGGGTCCAATATGATGGAGTAGCAATGATGTTCTGGGACTTCTAAACCCAGATCTTAAAAGAATTGGCAGTTTCTACTTCCCCTCTTGGAAGCCAACTTCCATTTTGCAAAAAGGCTAGGGCTAGACTACTAAATGATGAGCTGTCACAAGGAGAAAGCCCTGGACAATGAGAGGTCATCTTGGATGTTCCATCTCCAGTCAAGCTCCCAGCTAAACGCAGCTGCATAAGTGACCACAGCTCTTGCACAATTTAAAGTCAATTATGAAAAATAATAAATTATTCTTGTTTCCAGTCAGGCAATTTGGGACTAGTTTGTTATGCAGCAGTAGGGTAACCAAAAAACACCATCATTTAACCAAGTCTTTCTTTTCCCTTGTTGATCTTACTGGGTTTGAATTTGTTTTGTTTTCTTGTTGTTTTTGAGTTTTTACGGTTGTATTCTAGTCTATACAGATTCCCACTGGTCCCTGACTTTAACATCACTTTCTTGGCTGTTTGTGTTACATTGAAGAGTTTTATATCAGTGAACCCGCTTCCTGTTATTTATATGCTGAAATTTGAGTCAATACTTTTTTTAAATGCTCTGAAGAGAATTACCTGGAAATCTTTGTAAAAATGGATTCTCCATCTTCCCTCTATTCACTCACTATGGTAGATAAGGAATCAGTATCCAGCTGCTCCCCCAACGGTTACAAGTTAATTTAATAATCACACCAGGAAAGCTATTTCAATAACTCAATTAGGTATTTCCTGAATTTTGATTAAAGGAGAATCACATGCTAACTGTCAAAATATAATCCTTACCCTCAAAAAGTTTAGAATTTGTCTGCAATAAATAAATAAATAAATAAGAATGGCAATAGCAGAATAACATTCCATCAGCCCTTCCTCCATATTACACAACTTTAGGGGGCAGGGTTCAAAAAGAAAATAATGGAAATGGTGCCTCCTGGGAGGTATTTAATAGACTGCATTCAATAGTGAAGATAGTAAGGGCTATGACTATTTCTGCAGATAATATATCCTTCAAAAGTTGGAACTTTGTCATTCATCTTTGTCAATCCACCGTCTCTGGCCCAGCACCTGGTACAATACAGATGTGCAATAAGGCTAGTTCAGTGGCCATGATTGAATTAACATGTTTACTATGGGCTTTGGTGGTCAAGGAAGGCTTCGGGTTTCATCAAGAAAAGGAGATTGAAATTGGACCTTGGGGAAAGGGGTGCAGTCAGAGAAGCAGTGTAAAAGCTAAATAGGCCTAATTGAGTATCTTTTCTTTTCAATTAAGAAAAAATCCTCAACATAAAGGTGAATGTGCAACAGTTCAAGATTCATGCTTATTATAACTTATAAGCTGGGGCTGGGGATGTGGCTCAAGCGGTAGCGCACTCGCCTGGCATGCGTGCGGCCCAGGTTGGATCCTCAGCACCACATACAAACAAAGATGTTGTGTCCGCCAAAAACTAAAAAATAAATATTAAAATTCTCTCTCTCTCTCTCTCTCTCTCTCTCTCTTTAAAAAATTTTAAAAATTTTTTAAAAAGCTAATCTTAAAAAAATAATAACTTATGAGCCTTGAAAATCATTCTGCTCAATTCCCATGCAACTCAGACAAGATAAAGAGAAAGAAGGTGAGTGCCTCCTTACCACCACCCTGTATTTCAGGGTCTGACTCCTACCTTGAGAGATTTAGTGCTCTGGAATCACAGAGCAAGGGAGCCCAAAGATCTACATACAACTCTTTCAGTTAGAGTGATAAAGACTACAGAGCCCTGATTTCAGGCTGTGTCCCCATCACACTGTATTTCTGCTGCATTTGAAAAAAAGCAGTAATGAGGATCCCCAAAGATCAAGCTACTCCTGATTCCTCGTCTTCTATGTTTGCAGAGTCTGTACAGGGCTTCAGGGAACAGAGTAGCCATGCAAAGTCTGAAGAGGACTAATGTTTGAAGCAACCATCATTCAAAAATGATCACACAGGGCCTGTGAGGGCTCTGGCTCACAGGCTCACACGCAGAGGTCCTGTGGGCTGGTGGCTCAGGGCGTGGGGCCTGGAGCCCACAGCCATGGAAATCCAGTTATCAAAGTTGACTCCAGAAGAAAGAACCTGACAAACCAGTAACAATGGAAGAAATTGGGAAAGTTGCCAAAAAGCTATCATCTCTTATACCACCAGGCTCAGCTGGTGTCACAGGCTTAAAAATTTCCTTCATGAAGAAGAAAGACCTTAGCAACATGATGGATTCAGAAGCTCATGATAAGAGGCCACCAATCCTTACATCTTCAAAACAAGACATCTCACTGCACATTACAAATGTTGGTGAGATGAAGCATTGCTTGTGTGGCTGCTGTGCAGCTTTCAACAACATAGCCATCACGTTTTTCATTCTGAAGATCTTTTTTCCACAGCAGCTCTATGGAATCAAAACCTGGGATGCAGTGCTTCAGTTGAGGAGGGATGGATTTAGAAAGTCATATCATGGAATCCCTCCACCATTAATGCAGAAAACAACCAACCTGGCACTTACATTTGGTCTGAATGAGGATTTGTCTTTCCTTGTCCTTTTAAAAGCATGTCAATATCCTAAGTTTGCAATCTGTGGTGTGGCGGCAGTATTTGCAGGGACAACAGAAGCTATTTTCACTCCATTGGAAAGAGTTCAGACATTGCTTCAAGATCACAAGCATCATGACAAGTTCAGAATCACTTATCAGGCTTTCAGAGCACTGAAATACCATGGAATTGGAGAGTATTATCAAGGTTTGGCGCCCATTCTTTTTCGAAATTGATTCAACAACGTCCTTTTCTTTGGTCTTCGCGGTCCCATTAAGGAGCACCTGTCTACTGCAATGACTCACAGTGCTCATTTGGTCAATGACTTTATCTGAGGGGGTCTACTGGGTGCCATGTTGGGATTCTTGTTTTTTCCAGTTAATGTAAAAACTCGCATACAGTCAGATTGATGGAGAATTTCAGTCTTTCCCCAAGATTTTCAAAACAATCTACCTAGAACAGAACAGAAAACTGAAATCTTTTTAGAAGTGCCCATTTGAATTACCATCCATCTCTCATCTCTTGGGGGATAATCAACGCTACTTATGAGTTCTTGTTAAAGGTTATATGAGAAAAGTCGTTGGTGAAGTGTCATGTATTAACTAAATTGACCTAAGAACGTAGTTTGGTCTTATTCCTAACTGGCTCAGATATAAGTTGGTCACTAAGTCCAGGCTGGATGAATTATGGGCAAAGTTAATTTCCTTAAGCCTCAACAACAAAAATAAAAACAATAAAAAGTTTTAGCAGGAATATTTTTTTAAAAAAATGATCACATAGCTTAAATTGGCACCCCGACACTCAACAACAAAGCATAAAGTACCATGCTGGTTTGAGAGGCTTCTCATTGCACAAGTCAGAAGAAATTCAAGCTTGCAGAAAACATGCTAATTAAAATGTGAAGTATGTCCCACTACACAAGCTCTCCACACCAGCAGGGTGACATGGACTGTTACCAAGTCCTAACTGTAGGGCAGGGGAAGATTCAAAGACAGTGAATCCTCCAACTTGGTGTGTAGAGCCTTCCTACAAAACCAACAAGCTCCCATGAAAGAAAAACAAGTATGATTTTCCAGCACTTCAAGATAAAGTACAACTCAGCCATGGATGACATTTCATGCCAGGGGTCAATTTCAACTGTTAGTGAGAATATTTACAATGGGTGGTAGAAAATCATTTGAGTACTTCACAAATGGAGGAAAGAACCTGCCTACTGTCCCCAACCAAAGAGACCCAGCCTTTGGTATTGTAAATAAATATTTAAGGCAAAGCTTTTGTATCAGTCAAGTACCAAGATGGTAAAAAGGACTCCAACAAAAGGAGATGAAATGCAAAAAGGAAATAAGCATGTGTGTTGAGCCCCTTCTGTGGACTTTCTTTCAGATTGACCCTTTCTGGGTTCACACATACTCTTTTCCACCTACAAGAAATTTCTGCCCCAATTGTGCAGATACAGATCTGCCCATGACTCTGAGTAAGGTGAAAGTTTCATTCTCCAGCTAGCTCTAGAAGGAACAAAGCTGTTATTGCGATCTTCATCAGTCTGATTTCATGTTTTATTGCCTGGCAAAGAGGGATGCTACCTATGCACCTTCCAAAACCCCAGAACGGTCTCCTCACCCTCCTTGCCTGTTGAGGAAGAATCTGTCTTTGTTTCGATCTAGTTTTGGGAAACTGTTGTAATGATCTTGGTGCAGAGGAGCTCAAAAGAGGTCAAATTAATTTGCATGAGAAAGGGCATGGAGCTCATCTTGAAAGAATATAATAGATCTGGAAGGCGAGAAGAGAAATCAAATAGAGGCATTTACAGAAAAGAAGCTGCAGAGACATGAGGAGTAGCTGAGGTGATGAGGGGACTTTGGGAAGAGAGATCTATAAAGATTATGTCAGGTGGCATAGTTACCCTTTTTGCTCCCACTTCCAGAGGCATCAATCTCTACTAGCACACATAGTTTTTCAAGGTGAGTATAGGATTAGCCATTCTTCTGAATGTGACCCTATGCTAAACTGGCCTATAGGCAGCCCAGTTTCATTCAGGCTAACAGACATAGAGATTGACTAAACAGAGCAAGGAAAACATTTCCCAACATGCTTCATGGAACACTAGTACCCATTTGTAGATTCACAACGGATATTACTAACATGCTAGTCAAGGTTCTAGAAAAATTGTCAACAAAAGAGCCTATATGAGGGGCTGGGGATGAGGCTCAAGCGGTCACGCGCTCGCCTGGCATGCATGCGGCCCGGGTTCGATCCTCAGCACCACATACAAACAAAGATGTTGTGTCCACTGAAAAAAAAATAAATAATTAATTAATTTTTTTTTTAAAAAAATTCTCTGTCTCTCTCTCTCTCTCTCTCTCTCTCTCTTTCTCTCTCTTTAAAAAAAAAAAACCTATGTGACTTGAATCAAGCTTCTTCTAAATTTAATTTACCACAAAACTCTTCATGTAAGACACTTTGAGAACCCTGGCACAAAGGATAAAACAGTAAGACCCAAAGTTATTACTTGGTAATATGGGGAGAAAGAGGACACTGCAAATTATTGCCAGAAAATATCTCGGTATTCATATCTCTGCCCACAATGAAACTGTTGTAACCGCAGCTTTAGTTAAAAGTTAACTGTTTTTACTTGAACTTGAACCAGGAAGAACTCCTATCATTGAAGGAATTTGGAGAAGAGGGGGAGAAAGTGAGGAGGTGGGGAGAAATCGTCTGTCGTGGCCACACAGAGCAGGAAAATTATTTCACAGGAAAAAAAAAAAGTATCAAAAAGCTAGATACACAGGACCACTTACTGCAAAGATAAGAAGCTTTGCACAACCCAGACTAGTAGTAGCTGTACATTAGAGGGAAGCCTTCCTGAGGTCAGTAGAGAAAACACAACACTTACAAACTACATATGCAAAGATTAAAATTTACTAGTTAGGCCCCGGAAGCAAGAAAAGGCTAAGTCAGGGGCAAGGCAATTCCTACAGAAGGGAATCCAGACCAGACCAGAGCTAGTCACACTAATGTGATCCCTAATTCCTCAATGAAGTGGCACTGGAAAATGGTATAAACAGCAAGGCTGAACTTCTCGTAACTTCTCGTAACTTCATAAAGTCCTCAGTTAAATAAATCCACTAGTTGAAAATATGAACACATAAGTAACTTTAAAAGGAACTTAAAGTACAATTAAGGTTGTGGTTCTTAAAATGGCACCTGGCTCAGAAGTTTTTATTCAGTGAGTTCTACAAAAATCAGGTAGAGCTAGGGATGTAGCTTAGTGGTACAGTATGTGTTCAAGTACTAGTGAGGCCCTGGGCTTGAACCCAGTACTACAAAAATAAAAAGGCAGGTAATCTGAGGGCCACCAGTTGAGACCCACTGTCTTGGTCCAATGCTGTTTTGGTTTGGTTTGGTTTGGTTTGGTTTGGTTTGGGGCTTTTTCGTTGGTTTGTTTTTGTTTTGTTTTGTGTTTTGTTTTTGTTTTGTTTTGTTGATACTGGGGATTGAAGCCAGGGGTGCTTAACCACTGAGTCACATTCCCTGCCCTTTTTTAATATTTTATTTAGAGACAGGGTCTCACTGATTTACTTAGGGCCTCACTAGGTTTCCAAGGCTGGCTTTGAACTCACCATCCTCCTGCATCAGCCTCTCAAGCTGTTGGGATACAGGTGTGTGCCACCATGCCCAGCTCCAATGCTGTCTTAATGATCCTTCTTTTGATCTGGCTGTGTTTCACCTATTAGAAATTGAGAACTTACAACTCTAAACAAAGAAAACAAGTAGATAAGGCAGCATCACAAACAGGAATGACATCAGGATCTTGCCATCCAAGTAGCCTGGCAAGCAGGAAACAGTGAGAGGCAATAACCAGGCAGACCAGTCTGTCTTAAGATTCAGCTGAAACTGAAGAAGTTATTTGGAGTTGGGCCAGGGTAAATTCCAGAAGCCAATACGTCCCCAGAAGCCCACTTATACAGAGAGCTGCCATCACATCTATGTGGTACATATGACATGCCCATGCCAAAAGAAGAAGATGGATATAGTCCATTCTTTAGGGATTTCCCCAGCACAGTGTTGACTAGGGTCAAGCCTGTTGAAAGAAAAGCCTTCTTTCTAAATCCATCTACCTCTGTTAACTACTGTTTTCTTGTCTCTCTCCACAACTATGGCTGGCATTGCTCCAGTTAAATCAGAAGCTCCTGGGACATCCCTTGTCCTCTTTCCTAGTTTTATTCCACATCTAGGTCTGGCCAAGATTCAGAGGATTTGGGTTTTCACCTTGACTTAAATCTTTCTAATTCTGTCATCTTGTTAACTTCTTGGTGATCGTCTCTTGTTTATACCTGTCCAATCACCATTACCCATGCTCAGATTAAAATGCCCATGCCTTCAGCTCAGGAGCCATTGTCTCCAGCCTGTCTAGTCTAAGTTAACTATATATTAGGAAAACAGAACTGAGAGATGTCAAGATAGATTGGGGATTCAGGGTATCAGCAGGACATCTCTTTCAAGGCATACCAAAAGCTAGTGCTAGCCCCAGACTCTTCAATTCTGTGAGCCAAAACACATAGAGAGAGGCAGAGAGAGAGAACTACATACCTTTTTTTGCTTAAGCCAGTTAAAATTTTTCATTATTTGTGAAACATCTTTCTTGGAAGGGTGGTTTTCATCAATAGAATGAGGGTAATACTTGCTGCCAGGTTTCAGCAGGGTCTAGTTCAGAAAGTATAGAACCTATTCAGTTGTAAAATACTGTTCCTATTTACTTCCTCTTTTTGTTCCTGTTGAAGTTCCTTGCATACTAATGATTTTTAAACATAAAACATAATAATATACCAAAAGAACATTTTCATTACCTGATATTCCTGTTCTATGTTCAGGGACTCCTGATCCCATCTCATGTACAGAATTTTTTTATATAATAGAATTCTTTGAAACCAGATCAGCAAAGTTCTGTTTCTATGAACCATTTGTTCCCCAGGTCACAAAAATAGCTTCACAAATAAGGCCTATGTTAAAAAATGACATTGTTAAAGTATAATTTGACGTGTGATATAATGCAAACGTGTTTTGGAAATGAAATTGCCTTGTAAATTTCTTGTTGATGTTTTGTCAATTTTCATTACTACTAATGAAAGTCTTAGTTCCTCTGGTTTCTTGATCCTGGGACTTGTACTGCTCAAAAAAGGCACAGCCATATGGGAAGCCAACAATGAAAGTTCCTTTTTGATCTTTATTCAAACAGAAGATTTTCTTTTCAATAATCAACTGTTCATTTTACTTCTGTGATTCTCTTTTTCCTCTAATTCTGCTTCTTCCTCCCTTTTTCATGACTCCTTAATCCAGCTTTGAAATCTGAGTCTTTGATTTAACCCATCTGCAATATTTATTCCTTCCAGCCATTATCAATACCTTTGCAGAAACTCATCTGTTGCCTGTGGACATTAGAAGCCATGGATATAGGTGTTTTGTTTAAACTCTAAAAAAAAAAAATGGTGTAAGAAGCAATAGTTAGGTATGTGAATTTTAACTCAACAAGACTGCTACTTAAAAAGAAAAAGCAAACAAAAGCAATGAGCTAATACTGACCAAGTCCCTCCAGAACTAATAGAGAGTCACAAATTGTTCCTCCCCAGACACAAAACATTTTGGGGGGTTCCTCAGCATTGAGGGTGATGACATTCTTCTCATGGTATCTAAATAGAACCCAGCAAAACCTCCTTCCAGTGTCACCAGTGAAATATGTGGGATCACAGTTGAGTGAGTTTAACTGATAAAGGCATTTTATTTACGAGCATTTAAATGTACCCTTTAAAGACTAAAATCAATTGCAATGTCCCTAATTATACTCTGGTGTGTATCTATACATGTGTATCTATAGCAAAACAGCCATTAGGAAATAAACTTTGCATCTCTCCTTCTAATCCAAAATGATGGCAAAGTATGATATAATTAGATCAAGACCTTACATAAGAAAAAATATATTATGTACTAGATCTATTCAAACTCACTTCTTTGTAAATTTTACTTTCTATTTTTTTGTTTCACCCCACCTTGCCAGCACACTGTCCTTGTAATTCACTCTGTAGCTCGGGTGGAATTATTGCAGTTACTTAGGATGGCAGATACAACAGCAAAAAGATGATGTCACCCTTTAGCCAAATTGCACTATTATTCCAGAACCGCATGTACTCTCATTCATTTATCTCTGCTGACATCGCTCCCCGGGAAGGTTTTCCAGGGCAGATGTGCTCTCCTTTGGCAACAAAAGTGGTGGAGAATGCACATCCATTTTAGAATCCTGAGAGGTAGAATTTAGTAAATCCTGACTTTTTATAACGGTATGGTGAATAAAGGAGACATCCTTTATTGACCTCAAGCCTGTTCTGATTAAAAATCCTCAAAGAATCTGAGTGTGAAAGAGCCTCCTAATTTATTTTCATTATAAATTTTTTTTCATTTAAAGGCATGCTTTTGACTTTCAAAAGTATTATGCAAATTCAAGCAGTCTATTTTATAAGTGCATGTATATATGCTAAGAAATGACTCTATTTAATGATTATTTGAAAAGAGGTTGGAACAAATATTAGTAAAAGATCATTATGTAGGTTTCCATCCAAGTGTTTAAAACAATTAGAAAGACAGGAAGAGACCTTTTTGAGAAGAAAGCAAGTCATCTAAGAAATGGTATAAAACAGAAAAAAGCAACCCAGGAAATGAGACTGAACAGAAATCCCAGGAAAAATCGGATTTGTGGGGCTGGGGTTGTGCTCAGCGATAAAGTGCATGCCTAGCACGTGCAAGGCACTGGGTTCAATCCTGCACCACATAAAAATAAATGAATAAAATAAAGATATTTTTAAAAATCAGGTTCTTCTGAGGGATACTCCCCACACACACACACCATATTTGCTCTTCCTTTTTCTTTCTTCTCTGGTTCTTTGGAGCAATGGGTAATTTTTTAAACAAGTTTTTAGAATATAATCCATATGTAAAGCAAAAATTCCAATAGTACAAAAGTATATTTTTAAAAAGTAAGAAATCTCTTTCCCATTCCTGACCACAGTCTCCCATAATCTATCTCCCCCCACACCCACAAGGCAAACACTGATACCACTTTCTTGCTTTCTTTACTTGTTGTGTGTACCATGGATCCCTTGGCTGTTTGACAAAGCCTATAGATCTGCCTCTCAGAAGAATGTCTGAAAGTATGGAAACTAAAATGCAAAGAAAGCTAGTTATGTTGTAGATGATTCTAAACATAGAAGCCTTAGGCATCCAAGCCCTTCAGAGTAACTGTTTCGGCTCTTAGGGTTCCAGGCATGTACAAGCAGGTAGATGTGCACAAATATCCTTTCCCACAAGTGGCAGCATGCCTTCTGCAGTGGGTGTTGTTGTAGCTCTGTTCAGATCCCCTGTAGCCAGTGCACCCATCACTCAGCATCTGTGAGTCTGACTAATGGTGACCAATGGTTCATAGTTGGCCTTTTCTACAAAGAATTCTTCACCTTGTGGCACATACTAACCCACAAAGAGATACAAAGATGGGCAGCTCCATAGTGCAATTTATGCTCCAGAGCTCCCTGTGGGATCAGACTAAATCTAATGACCACTGAAATCATCTCCTTGCTTGGCTTTTACCCCTGATTTTCTCTGTTCCTGCTCCTTCTTCTGTGAGCAGCCCCTCCCAAAAGCACAAGAATCCCTGTCTCTTGTCTTGGCTTCCAGAGATTTCAACCTAAGACACTTACTTACTGTCCCTTACCTTGGTTTTTTCACTTATTGATGCCTTGGAAAGAATGCCATATCTATATATATGGATATGTTGCATTCTTTTAACAGCCACATACTATTTCATTAAATGGTTTTACCATAACTAATGAAGCACATTTCCCTGAGAGTCATTTCTAATAGTTCCTCTCTGGAAACTTAAAAATCTAATTTTTACACATTTAAATGCAATTACTGCCTTACCAGATTTTAAATATCTAGTTAGTTGCTAGGAAGCTTTTCTTCAATGTCATGAGCTACAAAACTTTAGTACCTTGCAATCTTTTTGGAATAAAGCTTTGTTCTCAAAGCAATTTATCTTCATATGTGACAACTATAAAGACTTGGCTGGCTCTTAGCCCTGCATCTCTCAGTCTTTACAGTTTCAGCCTCAAAACACCAGATCCAAGACCAATCTCCATTCTAAACTGGAGAAAAACAAGGACCCCAAAATGCTTAAGTTAGACCCTCAAATCCCTGAGCTTCATCACATGCCTCCCTACTGGTGAGGGGAGCAAATGAGCTCTTGAGTCTGGGTAGATTTATAGATCTTTTGTTCTCTCTCACACTGCTTGCTCCTACTGACAAATATTAATTCCAAGGACAGCACAGTTCAAACCCTAAAGGGAAAAGAAACCATTTCCTCTGTCCATACATTGAAAGCTGTTTCACTACACAGTGTACTACCTGTTGAGGGTATTTGAGGCTGCCCTATGCCTTTTGAAGAGCCATCCTGTATGTAAGAATTTCCCATAGGGTTAAGTTCACTTCCCCAAGATCAAAATCCAGTTCTCACCTTCCCTGCAGTGGGCCCACAGTTTGCACAAGCATATGTCTAGAGCAAAACAAGGAAGCAGGTGCTACTTGAAATTTTCTGGCCAGGATGGAAGACAGTGACCAAGAGTGCAGGGGATTCCTGGGCTGACAGTAGTCTCTCTGCTGGACTTGGGTGGTGGTGCAAGTTCTGTTGCTGACACTGAAGAGCTCAGACCGACAACATACTGCACCTTCACTTCTCCTTCCCTCACAGGTTCCAACCTCCTCCAACCATAAAAAGAAAAGAAGAAAATACTCAACTTCTTTCAAAAGAAAAATGCAAAATGAATTAAGAGAAATATTGTTTTCTACCTATTGGATTGGCAAAGATGAAAACATCCAATGAAGTACCTTGATGAGAACATGAGAAAATCATATTGCAAGTGAGAGGGAAAAAAATGCAAGCTTTTCAAAGAGAATTTGGCCATCATTATCAAGGGTGAAATACAAAACCTTTGATCCAGAAATTGTTTTTCCTTTTTTCTTTTGGTCCCGGAGATTGATCTCAGGGTCACTTAACCACCGAGCCACATCCCTCCCCCCTCCATTTTATTTTTTTATTTAGAGACAGAGTCTCACTAAGTTGCTCAGGGCTTCGATAATTTACTGAAGTTAGCCTTAAACTTGCGATCTGCCTGCTTCAGCCTCCTGAGCTGCTGGGACTACAGGCATGTGCCGCCGCACCCAGCTGACCCAGCAATTCTTCCAATAGGAATTTATAGATCAGAGGCCAGCAAACTGTTTCTTTTTTTTAATTTATTTATTTATTCTAATTTATTATTCATGACAGCAGAATGCATTTCAATTCATAGTACACATATAGAGCACAATTTTTCATGTCTCTGGTTATACATAAAGTAGAGTCACACCATTCATGTCTCCATACATGTACTTGGGGTAATGATGTCCATCTCATTCCACCGTCTTTCCTGTCCCATGCCCTCTTCCTTCTTCTCCCTCCCCTTTATCCTATCTAAAATTTCTGCATTCCTCCCATGCCCCCCACACTCCCATTATGGATCAGCATCCACATATCAGAGATAACATTCAGCCTTTGGTTTGAGGGGATTGGCTTACTTCACTTAGCATGATATTCTCCAACTCCATCCATTTACCTACAAATGCCATGATTTTATTCTCTTTTAATGCTGAGTAATATTCCATTGTGTACATATACCACAGTTTCTTTATCCATCCATCTGTTGAAGGGCATCTAGATTGGTTCCACAATTTAGCTATTGTGAATTGTGCTCCTGTAAACATTGATGTGGCTGTGCCACTATAGTATGCTGTTTTTAAGTCCTTTGGGTATAAACTGTTTCTTTAAAGAAACAAATACTAAATATTTTGGGCTTCCAAGTCATATATCATTGTTGCGATTACTCAGCTCTTCTATTGTAGCAAAAAAAACAGTCACAGACATACATAAACAAATAGGCCCATCTGTGTTTCAATAAAAATTTATTTCCAAAAAAAGTGACAAGTTGAATTTGGCCACAGGCTACAGTTTGCCAACCCCTGCTAGTAACCGAACACATGCATACAAAACATACACTGGGCCAGTCACAGTGGCACACACCTGTAATCCCCCAGGTTCAGGAGGCTGAGGAGAAGGATTGTGAGTTCAAAGCCATCCTCAGTAACTGTCAGGCACTAAGCAACTCAATGAGATCCTGTCTGTAAATAAAATACAAAATAGGGCTGGGTACGTGGCTCAGTGGTTGAGTACCCCTGAGTTCAATCCCCAGTACCCCCTACCCACCCACCCACCCCCAAAAAAACACTGTATTCAGCACAGCAATAGCCTAGGAATGGCAACTGTCTTGATGTCATCAGAAGAGAACTAGGTAACTAAATTGTATCACCTCCATTAGGTGGAATACTGCAGCCACTAAAAAGAAAGAGGAAGGGTTGCTATCCAAAATATGTGTTTTAAAAAGCAAGACAGAGGGCTGGGGTTGTGACACAGCGATAGAGTGCTTGCCGGGCATGCATGAGGCACTGGGTTCGATCCTCAGCACCTCATAAATGTAAAATAAAGATATTGTAAGCACCTAAAAAACTTTAAAAATAAATATTTTTTTAAAAAAGCAAGACAGAGAACAAAGTAGAAGATGCTTCCATTTCTTATAAAAATGTACATGTGCATATTACATATTGGCTTCTCATAGCATAGCCTCTGTCCCAGGGACACACAAGAGATTGGGGAGGGAAGGGACAGCTGAGGGACAGGAGCATGAAGGGACTTTTTAGTTTCATTATGCTCCTTTGTGCCCTTTGAACTTTATACCATGTGCTTTATCAATAAATAGCAAATAAACACAATCTAATTTTTTAAGTGTGTATGCTCTTGGAACAGTGTTTTAGATCACCAAGTACAGATGGAAAAAATAAAGTAGGGTTCTGGACAACAGGACTAGCTATCTCCAAGGTCCCCTCCCATGCCCAGAAGCCATGTGGTGTCCATCAGGAACATCAGAGTGGATATCAGGAGGCCTGGCTTTCAGCCCAGATTCTGGCTCCGGCTCTCTGTGCTGCCCTGGCCAGATACCTCATCTCCTTGATCATCCCTTTCCTCTTCTGAAAATGAAGGCAATAGTACTTTTGAGCTACATAAGTAAAATAATATTGCTGCAATTTGGAGAATCTCTTAATGTCTTTCAGCTTCTCTTGATCTTTAAAATCAGAAAGTTGGACAAAATAGATCTTTCAACTCTAAGATGCAGGGTTCTGTTAATAAACAAAGCTGTCATTTACAAGAATTAAGGTGGAATCATGAACTTGGCAAGTAAGTGAGGATCTCTCTTTGCTCACCTCAAGAGAGTGAACTCCACATCCAAAAAGAAAATAAGAGAAATGTTTGTGCTAGAGATCTAGTCCAATCTGGAGGTGGGAAAGGACTGCCTAATTCCAGGAACACCAACTCTTCTTTCCTTGGCCTGGTTAACCTAGTCATTGCCAGCCATATTACTTTAAGCTATCTCTAGGTATAGAACACACCCTTTAGGAAAAAAAAAAAAAGGAAATGTTCCTCATAAAGAAGAATACAATAGCTGGGCATGGTGGCACACACCTGTAATCCCAGCAGCTTGGGAGGCTGAGGCAGGAGGATCACAAGTTCAAAGTCAGCCTCAGCAAAAGCGAATTGCTAAACAACTCAGTGAGACCCTATCTCTAAATAAAATATAAAATAAGTCTGGGGATGTGGCTTAGTGGTTGAGTGTCCATGGGTTCAATCTCTGGTACAGAAAAAAAAAAAGAAGGAGGAGGAGGAGGAGAAGGAGGAGGAAGAGGAAGAAGAGGAGGAGGATACACTAGGAGTATCAAATAATAGACTAGTGAGAAATGGCAAGACAAAGAAATGGAACTATTAGGTCAGAAGGTCCACTCAGGGAGAGTTTCCAGCTCCATTGTGATTTCTGGGCTCTTCCAAGAACCATCATGCATATTGTTTCAGGAACTTCAGGGGAGATGACAGAATTAATGGTGAAGCAGAGCGGCATTGCACTAGCCTCAAATTTCTGAGAATTAAGAACAGGAATTAGTTATTGTTAAACCAAAGTTTAGAGGAGTTAAACTGACAGGAAATAAAATACATGTTGAGTTACAGTGTGTTGAAGGTTGTGAAATCCATTGTCAGAAAAGGCCAACTGGAGGAGAGTGTTCAGATGTGATAAGAGCAGAGCTCTTGCGCCCTCTCAGCTGGCGGAAGACTCTCCTGTCCTTCCTCATTTCCATGGGTTTGTGTGTAACTTCACAGACACTTGGAAAAGAAGTTTGAAAAGACTCCACCAGTCCCTGGCTTTGAAGAACATTTCATTCCTGAATAAAACATTGTTGCCTTCTCCATCTTAGAACCAACGCAGCCAATCCAACCTGAGATTTTAACAAGCCACAGACTTCCTGGCTATGCAGAGTTCAGCAGGGGTAGGTTCCCCAAAACTGACGGGATGGGGCAAGGGACAGGGAACATGACACCCTATATCAGCAGAAGACGAGGCTGGATTTTAATGTGAATTAAAGAATTACATGTTCTCTTTGGTAAGTGGGAAATGAATATTTATTAAATATAAGATGCAAGACACGAAGATTTGGCAACAATTTTGGAGGATGATGGGGACAAGAAAAAAGCAGATGGAAAAAAATCAAAGAGAAAGTTAATTTGATACCAGAAGAATTGGCCCTGTGTCCATCTTTGGATTCCTAATGAAGAGAAAGCTCCCAACAGGGGACTTAGTGCTAGAAAAGAACAGATAAGCCCTGATAGGGCAAAAGCCGTAAAGAGAATGTTCGGAAGAACCAGCACCCAAGAGTTGGAGAAAGGGACCCAGCATATGACCCTTTATTTCCCTGGCCCATCTCAGTTCTCTCCCAACTCCACAGGAGGAATTATTGTCAATTAGTTTTTCAGTCTATGTTTTGATTCATATATACACATCTGTAAACAATGGAGATTCCTGTGTGTTTTTATTCATCATTAGAAAGAATGGTATCATCAGGATACATCTTTCTAGAACCTGCTTGGGGGAAAAATAAATAAATAAATAAAACCTCATTACATTCTAGTTCTTTCTTTTCAACAACTTTGCCTCCTTCCATTATATATTCATACCCTGATTATATATTATTTACATATCCTCCCTGCGCCCCCCACCTTTTTCTTTTTTCTTTTTTTTTTTTGTACTGAGGATTGAACCCAGGAGCTTTTACCACTGAGCTGTATCCCCAGCCTTTTCAATTTTTTTTATTTTGAGACAGGGCCCACTAAATTACTGAGATTGGCCTTGAACTTGCAATTCTTCTACTTTGGCCTGCCCAGTCGCTGAGATTACAATGTGCACCAATTGTGCCTGACTATATATCCCTCTTTTGATGGACAATTAGCTTTTTTCCAATGTCCCACTTTGCAAACAATGCTGCAATGTATATCCTTGTACATATTTCTGATGTGCATATGAAAAATTTTCCCCAGACCAACAACTACCTAGGAATAGAATTGCTAAATCCTATAGTATGCTTACTTTCAACTTTAGAAAACATTGCTAAATTATTTTCCAAAGTGATTGTGCCAATTTACCCTCACACACACCCCCCACAGACTATTAGCAATCTTTATTTTTGTCATTTTAATGAATATGAAATGCTATCTTGTTTTATTTTTAGTTTGTATTTTCCAGATCACTAGTGAGGTTGAGAATCTTTTCATATATATTTTTCATCTGTGACTTTCTATCTATACCTTTTGCTCATATTTTTTCCCTTTGGGTGTGTGTTTCACATTGATTTGTAGGAGTCCCTCATATATTTTGGAAATTTTTCATTTGTTTGATATATCTGAGCAGATTTTCTATTCAACAGTTTTGGAACAAAAATATCAGCAATTTGTTCTCTAGTATAACATTCAGTTATATAGGTATTCTTTTTTAATTTTTTTTTGGTTTAGTTGTAGATGGACACAATACCTTTATTTACTTATTTTTATGTGGTGCTGAGGATCAAACCCAGTGCCTCACACAAGCAAGGCAAGCACCCTACCACTGAGTTACAACTCAGCCCTATAAAAGTATTCTTAAAAGAAAAATATCTTGCTTTTTTTAAATATTTATTTTTTAGTTATAGGTGGACACAATATCTTCATTTTTTATTTTTTTTATGTGGTGCTAAGGATCAAACCCAGTGCCTCACCCATGTTAGGTGAGCACTCTACCTCTGAGCCACAACTCCAGCCCCAGAAAAATATCTTGTTTGATTTTCTAATCTAAAAAAATCAATTAAAATATTTTCTTTGACTCTTTCTATATTTTGCTGTATTTTGCACCAAAAATTTTACAAAAGGACAGATCCTAGAATATCTAAGACTATTTTATCATAAGGCCAAATCAAATTTGATAGTAAAAAAATTTTCCCTCCAAGTTTTAAACTACTGTATCAGGTAAGGCCCCCTGCCCCAAAGAATAAAAACAGATGGTACACACAAAATGGGAAATTTTGAAGCAATTTTATTTACAAGTAGACTAATTACAAAGCAGTAGGTGAGTTTTGAGGAACCATAAGAGATAAGAGAATAGCTGTTGCCATCCCTAAAGGGAGAAAGGGGAGAACTTACTGGAACCTGGAAAGGCAGAGAGTAATACAGAGTGGGCTACCTGAACAAGAGTGGTGGCCTTTTGCAGAGGGACACAGCAGCCTGGGGCAATCTCACAAGAAGGAACCAGGGAAACAAATACCTGAACCCCTATGGCTCTTTTCCTCTGCAGAAAGAAAGTATAGGTGCCTTTGATATAATTCATGTAGGACAAACCCTTCCAGGACAGAGAATGTTCCAGAGAAAAGTGGAGAATACATCTAGAGGGACAAACTGAAGAAGGCCACACTTGCCTAGCCAAATAACATCAGATTCTATTCCATATATAGGAAAGGCAGATGATTTAATAAAACTATAAAGAATTGTGAGATAACTAGTCAGAATGGCAGTCACAAAAATACCCACAATAACCACCATTTGTCCCAGGTATCCCACTCCTCTGTCTATACCCAAAGGACTTAAAATAAGCACACTACAGGGATACAGCCACATCACTGTTTATAGCAGTCAATTCACAATAGCTAAACTATGAACCAACTTAGGTGCCCTTCAACAGATCAGTGGATAAAGAAAATGTGGTACATATACATAGCGAAATATTACTCAGCCATAAATTAGAATGAAGTTATGGCATTTGCCAGTAAATGAATAAAAGGGAGACTATCATGCTAAGAGAAATAAGCCAATCCCAAAAAACCAAAGCCCAAATATTTTTCCTGATATGCAGATGCTGGCTCACAATAGGTGTGTGCGTTGGAGGAGATATGAACATAGCTTTCCTATGTTCATATATGAATACACAATGAATGTAACTCCACATCATGTACAACCACAAAAATGGGACATTATACTCCATGTATGTATGACATGTCAAAATATATTCTACTTTCATGTATAACTAAAAGGAATAAATGAAAAAAATTTTAAAGAATTCAAACAATAATAAATGCTAGAGAGGATGTGGAGAAAAAAGGAACACGTCTTTACACTGTTGGTAGGATTGCAAATTAGTACAGCCATTGTGGAAATCAATATGGAGGTTCCTCAAAGGCATGGAACACCATAGGACTCAGCTATAGCACCCCTTGGCATTTATCCTAAGGAATTAAAGTCATCATATTATAGCAATACATGTATACTGATGTTTATTCCAGCACAATTCACAATAATCAAACTATGGAACCAGTTTAGGTATCCATCAACAAATGAATGAATGAAGAAAATATGGCATATATATACAGTGGAGTTTTATTCATCCCTAAAGGAAAATGAAATTATGTCATTTGCAGGAAAAGGGATAGAACTTGAGACCATTATGTTAAGCAAAATAAGCCAAATTCAGAAGGTCAAGGGTCATATGTTTTCCCTCATATGTGGAAGCTAAAGAGGAAAAAGGAAAAGAAAAATGGAGAGATGGGGATCTCATAAAAATCAAAGAGAGATCAGTAAAGGAAGGATGAGGTTTGAAGGGGAGGGTGTGCTAAAGAGTGATATTGGCCAAATTGTATTGTTATATTGCATGCATGTACAAATATGTAACAACAAATCCCATCATTATGTACAATTATAATGCACCAATAAAAATGTGGAAAGAAAAAAAAGGAATTGTGAGACATTTTTCTTTATTCCCTAATATAAGTTTAAACCATGAGCTATTAAGTCAAGAGCCCACTGTAAACCCTACACAGTATACTACCATGCTCCAAACCAATAAAAAAGTCATTTAATAAAGAACAGAACTGTTGAATAACTGACAAGTCCTTGTAAACCCTTGTGTTCTACTAGAAACTTTAAAATGTTAAAGGTGACTTAAAGCACTTTTTGAAATTACTCAAGAGTAATGAGAAAAAGAAACTGAAAGACTGATACTAGGAACAGATATGCAGTCCACAGAGCACTTCATCTTCTCTTTCATCTCTGCCTAGGAGAAAGATCATTGGATAGAAAAACAGTAGAATACTGGCCAAATTATATTGTTATATGGATACATAACAACAAATTCTATCATATGTACAACAATAATGCATCCATTAAAAAAAAAGAAAGAAAGAAAACAGTAGAATAAGCATTTAGATAATACCCTAAAAATCCAAACTGGTAAAGAGGTTATAAGAAAGCACCTGGTTTCACTGCATCAGTGCAAACCTCCCAGCCCAGCAAATTACATCCCAGACTCCTCCTAGAAGAAGTTGGGGTGGAATGAGCTGATGTTTGTTATCTCAAAAAAAAAAAATCCTAGAAACGGAGAAAAGAATAAACAACACACTTCTCAGATAGGGCTATCAAACATCACCTTAAACACAGGAAGGTGAAAGGGTCACATTTAATCATGCATAAAATTGAAGAAGGACAAATCATGATTGAATGAATTGACAGTGCTTCCTTTTTTATTCAAACTCTGCTGGCCTCACAAATCAGAAAAAGTCATCACATATCTTCAGTGTTTGAATTCAGCATTTGATAAGACTCTCACTTGTAAACAAGACAGGAGAATGTGGCCCAAATGACCACCAAAAAAAAAAAAAAAGCAAATTATGAATTGGTGTCAGCCAAGTGTCTCTAGTGCCATGGGATTTTGTCTTCAGTTATGACCTGTCCATGGAATTAATGGCTGAGTGTACAGCCTACTAGTCTGTGTACTTCTTTCATAGCTGGGAGGTGGAATTGATAGATTGAATGGCAGAGGGAAGATCCAACAGCTATAACAATGAGCTAAATTTAACAATAAAAAGTTTAATTGAAATTAATGTAAAACCCTACACTAACACTTTTTCATTCATAAGAACAGAATTGGAAAAACATCAAATATCACCATTTATTTCTTGCTTTTATTTTTCTGTCTTCCAAAACCTATCAAAAGGTGAAATTACTCAAGAGTAATTAAATTAAATTAATTTTTTAAAGAAAAAAAATATTTAAAAAGACAAATAGAATGAGAGAAGAAAACTAAAGAATAGGAGATGTGAGCAATAGTTTGAGAGATGAAAAGTACAAAATAACTGATTTGGCATAAACCATCACCAAAGCACCTGCAAGGAGTAATTCCAATGAGAATGAAGCCAATTCATCCCCAAGAACCTTGAAAAGACCTAGGACGAGGTGTTGCTCAAAATCCTGCAGAAGGAACTAGTAAAGCAAGAGCGAAAAGCAGAAGAGTGTGAAATCACTACAATAGTCTCCTCTGATTCTTGGTTTTGCCTTCTGATGTTTCAATCAATCATGTTCCAAAAATATTAAATGGAAAATTCCAGAAATAAACAATTCTTAAGTTTTCAATTGCATGCTATTTTGAGTAGCATGATGAAATCTCTCACCACCCTGTTGTATCCCACTCCATCCCACCCAGGAAGTGAATCAGTTCTTTGTCCAGCATAGTCACACTGTCTGCTGTCTACCTTACCTCCACCAGACACTTAGTAGCCAGCAAGGTTATCAGATCTATGTCGCAGTATCACAGTACTTGGGTTCAAGTAACCCTTATTTTACTTACTAATGGTCCCAAATCACAAGTGTAGTGGTGCAGGCAGTTCAAATATGCCAGAGATGTTGTAAACTGCTTCCATTAAATGTAATGGATCCAGGGACTGTCACCCAAAAAAACAGCACCATGTATGTTGATTATTTTAAATTAAAGGTCTTAGAGAGAAGTAGGTGCTGGAAGAAGCTTTCCTCATTGTCTGCCTGAAGTCTGGGTCCACCAAGGAACCACATCCAAATCTAATTATCTCCCAAAGGCCCCGTCTCCAAATAGCATCACACTGGGGGTTATAGCTCCAAAATGTGAGTGGCAGATAGGGACACACTTCAGTTCACAGCAGAGTGTAATTATTTGTAGTGTTTTTTAGTGTTGGCCTGTTTTGTACTTTGTAAAACTTAGTACAAATATATAGTTTTGGGGGTTGTTTCTTTAAAAAGAAACCACTAAGAAAGAATATCACCCCCTATTTTACTTTTGATTCTATGAGAAGCTAAGATATAGCTTACCTCATTTCAACCTACAGGAATTTTTTTCAATTCACACCCAACAAAGAAGGATTTAATTTATTTGTTGTACATGAAGCTAAAACACAGTGCTAAGTGTACCAGGATACCTGGATGTGTTAGGTTTTTTGGTATCAAAACAACTTAAGGTTACCTCAAGCACTGAGGTGTTTTTTTTGTTTTTTGTTTTTTGTTTTGGTTTTTTTGTTTTGTTTTGTTTTTAAATGAGTTTCATTTGGGATTAAGATAAATAGGAATCTCTGCCTACTGGCCAGGCGTTATGGGGCACAGATGCATGGGAGAACCTGGTCTGCAGTTTCAGAAGTATAATGAGACAATGCAGCAATGAAGACAAGAAACCCCAGGTGGCTTCAGCCCCTGGGCATACTGCCCTGAACTATTTACAGTGACTCAATGTCTCTCTTCCTCTGCTTCTCCAGCTCACCTGCCTTCAACCACCACCTCACTCTGAGTATCTGTTCTCCACCCTACGGCTAACATAACTCCTGACTTCTGCCAGTTTATGACTTCTGCAGCCTCTTAGCATCTGCATCCTGCCCTCCATCTGGAGATCCTGGTATGCTTTCATTACCAATCACCTACTTCTTTCCCTTTATCAATCACTAATACAAACACTTGAGAAAATCCAATTGATTTAGCTACTAACCAAAGACTACCTCATACATTGTTAGTCCAGTGGTTCTCAAACTTGAGCATGGAATCAACTGGACAGCTTATTAAAATACAGATTGCTTGTAATCCCAGAAGTTTGGGAGACTGAGACAGGAGTATCACAAGTTTAAGGCCAGCTTCAGCAATTTAGCAAGGCCCTAAGCAAATTTGTGAGAATCTGTATCAAAAAACAATAAGAAAGGGTTAGGGATAAAGCTCAGTGGTAAAGTGCCCCTGGATTAAATTCCCAGTACCAATATATATATATATATATATATATATATATATATTAAAAATTAAGGGCTAAGGCTGGGGCTCAGTGGTAGAGCGCTCGTGGGTTCGATCCTCAGCACCACATAAATAAAAAATAAAGATATTGTGTCCACCTACAACTAAAAAAAATGTATAATTAAAAGACAATGACTGATGCCATCCAATTTATTCATTTTTGATTTTTACGTCTTGCATTTTAGGAGTCTTGTTAAGAAAGTTATTTCCTGAAGGGACAAGTTGGAATGTTGGGCCTGTATTTTATTCTAGTAGGTACAGGGTTTCTGATCTAATTATTAGGTCTTTGATCCACTTTTTTTGTGCAAGGTGAGAGGGGTTAAATTTCATTCTACTGTATATAGATTTCCAGTCTTCCCAGCACCGTTTTATGAAGAGTCTATATTTTCTTCAATATATGTTTTTTGCTCCTTTGTTTAATATGAGACAACTGTAGTTAAAAAAAAAAAAAAGTACAGATTGCTGCATGCCACCTTCAGAGTTTTTTATTCAGTAGATTTCTAGCAGAGACTCAATAATTTGTCTTTCTAACAAACTCCCAGGTGATACTGATGTTTGTAATTTTGAGATCACATTTTGAAAACCACTGCTGTAGCCATAGGTGGATGGTCCTTGGGAATGTTCATAGGCAATAGGCAGTGGATAAGTTATGTGGTTTAGAGATATTTATGAATAAGGAACTTTCCAGTGCCATTTCCCTCAGGAAAAGATTCTAAACATAAAGTTTTTACTATGGCCTATGGCTAGGCAAGCCACACTCCAACATTTTCCTGTTCTGACTTTTTCTAAATGAGGTTCATCAAGCATTTATTAAGTGCCTACAATTGAGTGCTTATTCAGTACTTAGTGCCTTCTTAGTACATTATTTCATGTGGCACAATGAAGATACAAATAGAGAATCAAAACCAGGCCATTTTAATTTGTAATGACAGAGGACTTTGCTAAATAATTTTAATAACCTATAAAAATGAATAGGAAGACACATCACGAGAAAAGTATAAGTTCTCAAAGTCTCCACTCAAATCATATTGTGGTAGGAACAGAAGGTTGAGGGGGACACAGACAAGAAAAGCCCATTCAAAAAACTAAAATAATGAATTATGAACTATTCAGAATTTCTAACACTGAGAAAACTGAAGTACATTAGGTTGTAAACATCTCAAAATCCAACTGCATGCAAAGAAATAAACATTTTTGAAAAGGAAGAGGTACTTGGCAGGTCTGCTACATGCAGTAAATAAACCAAATATATGCTGGTGTTTGGGGCAAGGGCAGGTATGGTCTGCCTCCAAATTGGGTGCACTGTTTTTCCCTTGAAAGTAGAAGGGCAGAAAGTAGAAGTCAACTAAAAACCTGCTCCCTTTCCGGGGCATCCCAGGCTACAAATCTAGCCCTTCACTTCTCTGAATTTTGGCAACATTTGCACTGTCTGAATTCACAGTGTGTAGAGTTGTATTACATCGTCCTCTAGTGGTTACAAATTTTTCTTCTCCGTTTTCTTCAAGGCAGTGTTTATCTTAGTGCCTGGCAAATGCCTGTTTAATAACTAGAATTAATGACATAGGTCCTATGTTCTACTTAATGACTGAGACTAGATATGACCTACCTCAGCTTCATTAGGAAAATGAGTGTTTGAGAGTCTTGGGCTTAGGTAACTTATGCCATCATTGATCTTTCTTTAAAATAGATAATGCCATATAGTTTGCCATAGCCTCTGCTATGGACTGAATGTCTACGGCCCCACATCCCAAAACTCATATTGAAGCCTTAATCACAAATGATGATATTTGAAGGACCTTTGGGATTTGGTTAGGTTTAGGGGATGCCATGATGGGGGAGCCTCCATATTGGAATAAATGGCCATCTAAGAAAGGAAAGAGACTAGCATTCCCTCTGCCATGTGAGGACACAGCTAGAAGGCAGCCACCTGCAAGCCAGGAAATGAGCCCTAGTCAGTACCCGACCATGCCAGCACCCTCATCATTTATTTCTCCAAAACTACAAGAAATAAATGTGTATTACTTAAGCACCCTCAGCATTCTGAGCTAAGACAGCCTCTTGTACAGCTTCAGTGTAAGTTTTGGGCATGCCAGGGAACACAAAAAATTTCAAAAGTAATAAGTACAGGTTTCTTATTGATATGACCAAAAGTAGTCAGTGAGTGCATTTGAAGCTGGTCTCTAGAATATTGTGACTACAAAGGATTTCAGATCGAGCCTTTGCATCTCAGTCATGTCTGAAATGCAAACACCTCACTTCCTGAATAGGGAAACCATGTAAACTTAGGACTCATTCATCCTTTTTTAAAATTTACTTATTTATTCTAATTTGTTAAACATGACAGCAGAATGCATTTTAATCCATAGTACACACATAGAGCACAATTTTTCATGTCTTGGTTGTACACAAAGTAGAGTCACACCATTCATGTCTTCATACATGTTCTTGGGGTAATGATGTCCATCTCATTCCACCATCTTTCCTATCCTATGACCCCTCCTTCCTCTCCCTCTCCTTTGCCCTATCTAAATTTCCTCCATTCCCCCCATGCTCCATACCCCTATCCCCATTATGGATCAGCATCCTCTTATCAGGGAAAACACTTGGCATTTGGTTTGGGGAGATTGGTTTACTTCACTTAGCATAATTCTGCCAAGCGACCAGCACTGGCTTCATTAAAGAAGGTTCGAATCGTGAGTAAAACGCTAGGGAGTTTTAAATTAAAGAAACAAGACTCTAATTACCTTTAAAACCAGCTCCAGGACGGCTCCTCCTAGCTCCCGCCTCCAGGCACCTAATTCGGTATCGAGGTTTACTGAAGAGGCTAGCTAGAGAGAGAGAACACACCAGGGAGTGGACTTTTTTATTGGGGAATAAAAAATTCCGGGGAAAATCCCATCCAATAAAGGTTAAGGGGGGCAGCATCCCAAGGTCAGGGGCTACGATTGGGTCTTCGGGGTAGTGGCCAGACAAGCCTCTGCACAGACAAGCCCTCGGACCTGGAAAAGGGTGGGGAAAGCTATGACACAGCTGTGTCTAAGCGCCTCTCACCCAGCCAGGGAGGTAACTCAAATCACGTGCAAGGATGGCCTCCCACATATAATATTCTCCAACTCCATCCATTTATTGGCAAATGTCATAATTTTAATCTCTTTTAACACGGAGTAATATTCCATTGTGTATATATACCACAGTTTCTTTATCCATTCATCTACTGAAAGGCATCTAGTTTGGTTCCACAATTTAGTTATTGTGAATTGTGCTGTCATAAATATTGATTTGGCTGCATTACTACAGTATGCTATTTTTAAGTCCTTTGGGTATAAACCAAGGAGTAAGATAGCTGAGTCAAATGGTGGTTCCATTCCAACTTTTCCAAGGAATCTCCATACTGCTTTCCATACTGGTTGCACTAATTTGCAGTCCCACCAGCAATGTATGAGTGTGTCTTTTTCCCCACATCTTCACCAACACTTTTTATTGTTTGTATTCCTAATAGCTGCCATTCTGACTAGAGTGAGATGAAATCTTAGAGTAGTTTTGATTTGCATTTCTCTAATTGCTAGAGGTGATGAATATTTTTTCATATATTTCATATGTGTTGATTGATTGTATATCATCTTCTGCCTGTTCAGTTCCTTAGCCCATTTATTGATTGTTTTTGTTTGTTTGTTTGTTTGTTTGTTTGTTTTTGTGTGTGTCAAGATTTTCAAGTTCTTTATGTATCCTAGAGATTAGTGTTCTATCTCATGTGTGTGTGGTTAAAAATTTACCCCCATTCTGTAGGCTCTCTATTCACCTCACTGATTGTTTCTTTTTCTGAGAAGAAACGTTTTAGTTTGAATCCACCCCATTTATTGATTCTTTCTCATTCATCCTTTTGTCTCAGTGTGTTATATGGTGTTTTGGGGGGCTTATTGCTTTTCTTTTAACTTTGTCCATATGATAAGCGTTTATTGCTTCTACTGTGTACAAGGCACACTGAAGTCAGTTTAGGGACATGGGGGATACACCCTTATCCTCAAAGTGCTTACAGTATAGGGAGAAACCAGAGTACATTCAGCTTCTATACCACCAGTATTTTAAAGTTACCCAAGACAAGGATAAAGGGAGAGTTTTAGGACTTCAAAAAAGAACGAAGTAACCTCTCAAATAATTATCTTTGGATGTATAGCATCTGTCTTTCGTTCCTGAATGAAAATCACTCAATTGCAAACCAACCACAGGAAATCAACAGTATATATCAACATTATATATAAATTTTATATCAAAGATCTGGGGGTATAACTGATATCATTAGTCTATATTGAAACTGACTACGGACAAAGGACATCATTCCTGCTCTTCAGATGACAAAAATTTTACTGGATTTTAACCTAGAAAAAAATTCACTCATTATTTACTGGATTTAAGATACCTTATCAAGTATTGCATAAAAAAATATCAAAGATATTGACTGTAACCTGAACAAATATATCATATAGTGGGAGAAAGTTGCTTCAGATTAACAACAGTCAAGTAATGTATCCGAACTAAGATCTTAAGAATGACTTTCCAGCTTAAGCTCAGCTATTTTTCTATTTTTTAATTTCAAGATCTTCATTAGCTTTATTTTCCAATTCTACAAGCAGGTAACACATCATTCCAGAAAAAAATGTTCCCTTGGGAATATTTTAAGCTTTATAATATAAGTTGTACCATATCTAGGAGCTAGGATTGTAGTTGAGGGTAAAAATAAGTTTTATCATTTTGCTGGAAAAATCTAATTTCAAAACATTTGCTGACAAAGGAAGGGTATATATAGAATATAAAGAACTACAACTCAGTAATAAAAGATAAACCACCTATTCAAAAGTTGAGTGGTCTTCTAGAAAAATTTAGCCTTGGCCTGTAAGGACCAGTCCCAATATGTTGTGAGACCCAAGAAAGGGCAGACAGCTTTAGAATTGCACCAAGTGTGATTTATTGGGGGGCTTACTGACATAAAGGTGGTCCTAGGCAGTGGCAAGAACAGTTAAGACCCCACAATTAGGGTCAGAAAGAGCAGGGTGGATGTGGGTTAGAACAAAAGTGACTTTATCCTAGTTAGAATGTATTTAGTTTATCTTAAGCTAATACCAAAGAGGCAGGCACATTCCTAGAGCTGGGATCTAGTTGTAAATCTCCACATACCATTCTAATGGTTTTGCACATTTATAGTTTGCTGGAAAACTATGCAGGAAAACCTAACTAGGATAACCTTGGGGCAATCATGGCAATTATGACTCAAGATGGCTGCAGTCATGTGAAACTGAATCCATACAAATGGAATGCTTAGACACTTTTCAAAAGAGGACAGTTTTCAAAAGAGGTCAATAAGTTGTGAAAGAGTGCTCATTTTTTTATTAGTCATCAGTAAATATAAATTAAATGAAATACCACTAAGTATGTACCTGTCAGAATGACTTTCAATTAAAAATACTGATAGTGCCAAATGTGGCACAGATATGAAACAACTCTCATACATTGTTGATAAATTATAAAATGGTACAATTATTTTGGGGAAAGACCTGCCATATTCTTGTAAAGCTAAAAGTGCTTGAAGTGGTCATTGTATGTGACTTGACAGTTCCACTCCTAGATATTTACAAAGAAGAAAGAAAGCCACAATCCACACAAAGACATGTGTAGACCCCAGAATGAAAACAACACAAATATCTATGAATAAGAGAAAGAAGAAATTATGGTATATCCATACAGTGAACAAAAGTAACAAAATATACAGCAATAAAAAATATAAACTACTGATACACATGGCAACGCTGAGAAATCTCAAAAATATTATGTTGAGTGGAAGAAGTCTTACTCAAAAGAGAACCTGTTAGTCTCCATTTATGTGAAGTGCTAGAACAGGCAAATATACTCTATGGTGGAATGAAAGTAAAAACAGCTGTTTCCTTTGTTGGTGGATGCCTTCATATATTGACATGTCATCATCAGTGCAATAATATTAACAGGAAGAGCTTCAGGGAGGTGACAAGTTCAAGAGGGCAGAATCTTCAAAAAAAAAAAAAGAATGGGGTTAGTGCCCTTATAAAAGAGACCCCAGAGACATGCCTAGCACCTTCCACCCTGTGAGGACACATCAAGACTATGCCATCTATGAACAAGGAAACATCCCTTACCAGATACTAAATCTGCCAGCACTTTGATCTTGGACTTCCCAACCTCCAGAACTGTCAGAGATAAATTTTTGTTGTTCCTAAGTTACCCAGCCTATGGTGTTTTGTTACAGCAATCTAACCAGACGAGGACAGTGGAGTTAGAGATTGATTGAGGAAGAACATGAGGAAATTTGTGGGGTGATGGCAGTGTTTCATATTTTGATGGAAGTTTAGTCTCAAAAACTATTGTAAGTATTTCTCAAAACTTGACAAATGTTGACTTAAGATTTGTGCATTTCATTATATATAAATTTTATATCAAAGATCTGGGGGTATAAATCTTGTCTCGATGCTCAAGGACCTGCATTTGATGCTCAACAATGCAAAAGACAAATAATTTTATATCAAAAGAAATAGAAACAAATATTGAATTTAACAATACACATAGTGAAGTATTTAGCGGGGGAGTACTAATGTCTACATTGACTTCTAAATGCATCCAAAAACATGATGGAGCTGGGCATAGTGGCTCACACCTGTAATCCCAGCAGCTCAAGAGGCTGAGGCAGAAGGATTGAGAGTTCAAAATCAGCCTCAGCAATTCAGTGAAACCCTAAGCAACTTAGAAAGACCCTATCTCTAAATAAAATATAATACAAGGGACTGGGAATGTGGCATAATATATTGCCAATAGTAGAATCTAGATCACAGGCATGTGGGCATTTATTCAAAATTCTTTCAACTGAATGATGTGTTTGGAAATTTTTGTAATAAAATATTAGAAAAAACACATAATCAGTAAACTTAGAAAATAAGTTTAATGGCATAACACTGAAATAACTGTATCTCAGAAATATTTTTAAAATATGGTTGTAGTCAGGATTCATATAATCATATTATACTTTTATAAAATCTGTCTTTTTTTAGTGGAGGGAGATACTGAGGATTGAGCTCAGGGACACTCTACCACTGAACCCTTCTTATTTTTTTATTTTGAGGCAGGATCTCTGTAAGTTTCCCAGGCTGGTTTTGAGATCCTCCTACCTCAGCCTCCTGATTCACTTGGATTACAGGTGTGCCACCACACCTGGATAAAATTCTGTCTATTTATATTGTTCCATGTTTTTTCGTTGTCATATTTATCCTTTAAACTACACCAGTATCATGATGTCAAAATCAGTTACTATTCCCTTATAAATGACTGTTTATTATAAAACATACAGAAGGAGAAGCCCTACAATGCAGGCCAATCATTTGAAGTTCCAATCTCATCTGGCTAAGTGAGTTATCTGTCTCACCTTCTTTCATATTCTCCAATTTTAACTGAGGTACAAAGATGAAAAGAACTCTATCATTCTGCCAGTTCTGCATTTGGTGGGGAGGTTTTTTTTTTTTGTTTTTTTTTTAAGGAAGTATTCATTATAGAGATTTTAGTATATAAAATAGATGACAAATTATTCACACAGACACTCAGCATTTGATTTTGACATACTATTTTACTGTTTATGTACCAGAAATCGTGCCATGTATACAATTCCATGCCTTGCTATTACCTCATCATTTTCCCTTGGTTTTAAACATTATTTATAAGCAACATTTAATGGTAAACTAATATTTCATTATATAAAAAGTCAATTTAACATTGTTATAGTTTCAGAATTCTTGTAATGTTTCACTAGTATGTGATGAAGACACTTTTGGATAAAATTCAGTACTTTCAAGTATTCCATAAGATGGAATTCTGCAAACATAGAAATTAGATCAAATGGTAAGAACTTTCAAAGACTTTTGGAGAGTATTGTCAAATTATATTCACAAAACCTAGCACCAGCTTAGACTCACACCAATGATATGCGTGTAAGTGATATTATATCAAATCTAAATAGCAACAGTTTATTTGTATATGTTTTAAAATAATAATATAATAAACCATGGAGTCTTCAAAANGAGTAATACTCCATTGTGTATAAATGCCACATTTTTTTTATCCATTCGTCTATTGAAGGGCATCTAGGTTGGTTCCACAGTCTTGCTATTGTGAACTCTGCTGCTATGAACATCGATGTAGCAGTGTCCCTGTAGCATGATCTTTTTAGGTCTATAGGGAATAGACCAAGAAGGGGAATGGCTGGGTCAAATGGTGGCTCCATTCCCAGCTTTCCAAGAAATCTCCATACTGCTTTCCAAATTGGCTGCACCATGGTGGGGAGGTTTTTAAACTTTCTTTTAATATTTGTTTTTTAGTTGTAGTTGGACACAATATCTTTATTTTATTTATTTATTTTTATGTGGTGCTGAGGATGGAACTCAGTACTTCACATGTGCTAGGCGAGCGTTTTACCACTGAGCCACAATCCCAGCTCTGCATTTGGTGGTTTTTATAGGGTAGTCTCCAGATTTTCCTGTGTAGTGCATAATACCATTATGAATACAATTTTAGAATATTAATTTCAAATTATAAAAGTAATAATATTGAGGCTAGGGTGTTTCTCAATAGTAGAGTACTGACTTAGCAAATATGGGCCTTGGGTTCTATTCCCAGTGCCACCAAAGGAAAAAAAAAAAAAGCAATAATATTGAGTAAATGAAAAAAGTATTCAGAAAAACTTTTTAAATGTTTGAAAACTGACACAAAGTAAAATTAAACCATCCATAACCCTCTACCCAAAGATTAACATTTTCCACATTCCAGTGTCTCCTTCTAGTTCAAATTTGTCAAATGTTTAGGTGCCAATTTGAAATATTTTAAAAAGAGAAGAGATCAGACTAAGGTTGTATTGCCCACCTGTGTCTCAGTTTCCATATCAGTAAATAGGTGATAACAATGGTACTGTCTCATACAGTTGTTATGAGGAATGAATCATTACATATAAAGTCATTAATAGAATGATTTAGACTTCATAAAGCCTAAATAAATTATTGTTATTATTAGCATTTACCTAGTAGTCTTGCTAACAATTATTGCAGCAATTGATATCCTTGTATCTATGTGTTTGTACATTTGTGTAATATATCTGTGAACTCTTAGATCATGTACTTTGAATTTTTATAGATATTATCAAATTGCCCTTGAAATAAGCTATATGAACTAACAATTCCATCAACAATTCAAGAGTCCTTATTTTCCCACACCCTTGACAACAGTATATCATGAATTTTTTTTAATTAAATGGTAAATATTATTATTTTTGTGGTAAGACACATAGAGAACTGTGAAGGGACTAAGATTTTACCCTGCTTGCAAGCTCATAATCAGCCTGCCACAGTTTCATGGATGCTGGCAGAAAGCACCAGACTCCTGTGTCAGAGACTATGTTAGTCAGCTTTCCTTTACTGTAATAAATGCCTGAGGTAGACCAACTTACATAAAAGAAAGTTTTTTGAGCTGGGGTTGTGGCTCAGTGGTAGAGTACTTGCCTAGCATGCATGAGGCTCTGGGTTCAATACTCAACACCACATAAAAAATACAGATGTAAATAAAAATAAAGGTATTGTGTCCATCTACAACTGAGGAAATATTTTAAAAATAAATAAATAAAATATATTTTGTCCATCTACAATTTAAAATATTTTTTTAAATATTTTTTAATTATTACTTTTTTTTTTTTGGCTCACAGTTGTGAAGTTTTCAACCCATGAACAGTTAGCCCCTTTGCTTTGGGCCTGTGACAGCATAGTAACTCATGGTGACAGTACATGGTAGAAGAAGTCCATTCACCTTATGACTAGGATAAGAAAGAGAGAAAGGACTCCAAAGTTGGAGACCAAGGGTTTATCACATGGACCTCTGGGGGACACTCCAGATCCAACTACAGCAGAGACAAAGGACGTTATTGCTCATCATACAGCAGGCAGCAAGAATCTTGTGTTTGCATCATTTTCCTTGCCCTCCCCACCTCCTCCTGAGTCCATTGGGGGTAAAGCACAAAAGCCTAGGTAGATGCTGTGCACACAGCGAGTGTGTCTCACGACTGAGGAAGCCTGAATTTAACAAACCCCAAATTTTTTTTTGGTACCCAGAATTGAACCCAGGGGTGCTTAATCACTGAGCCACATGCCCAGCCCTATTTTGAATTTTATTTAGAGACAGGGTCTCACTGAGTTGCTAAGTACCTCAATTTTGCTGAGGCTGGCTTTGAACTTACAATCCTCCTGCCTCAGCCTCCCAAGCTGCTGGGATTACAGGCATGTGCCACCGCACCTCGCTTATTATTTATTATATTTATTTTTTTATTCTGAGACATGTTCTCACTAAATTGCTTAGGGCCTAGCTAAGCTGCTGAGGCTGACCTCAAAATTTCAATCCTCCCAAGCCTCTGGAATCACAAGCAAGCCCCACTTCACCTGGCTTAAGAAACCCCAAATCTTTTAAAGGTGCAGTGAGCCAACTTGTCCAACATTTGCCAAAGAAGTAAATATTATCTTTATTATCCTGATCAGCAAATGAATCTTCCCTCTGCCCCAGAGGAAGATACTATCTCTGCCTCAGAAGACTGTTTATTATACAAACATCCTTGAAGAGTTTGGAACAAAAACTGGAAACTGCTGGGGAAAAATGCAGAGAAACAAGAGGCCCACAGAGAATTGCCTTCCAAAAAGATTCTTTTCGGTTTGTTTTTCCCATTGTGTGTTGCTACCAGTTGAGTTTCTAACCACATTTCCCTCCACTCTGGATACCACCAACACTGGCACAGAGTAAGCTCCCACTAAGTAATCTCCTTTTGACTGGTGGGTGGGTATAGATGTATAGAACAAATACTTGAAATGCCTACAGCATAATTATAATGAAACCTTGAAATCCTCTGGCAGATATTTTTTTGTTTAATATTTATTTTTTAGTTGTAGTTGGACACAATACCTTTACTTATTTTTAATGTGGAGCTGAGGATCGAACCCAAGGCCTCTCATGTGCTAGGTGAGCGCTCTACCGCTGAGCCACAACCCCAGCCCCCTCCACTGGCAGATTTTGATCAGCTACTTGAGACTGAGCATGAGCTGTTTCTCATCATCTTCTCATTGGCATTCTTCTAATCTTCCCTGTAGATCCTCGGTATTTTCATTTTTAATGACTCACATTAAATGCTGCAAAAGGGATTACCGCACACTGTTATGGGCCAGGCTATATGGGCAATGACCAAACAGACTCCATTTTATCCTGACTCCATACCATATAAGAAATGCTTCTCCCATGGGAAAGCCCCACTTCTGTACCCATTAATAGTTACCTAGCATAATAACATACTTGGCAACACAAAATAGCAATTCTTATACAATGTAAAATTGTTCTCTTTCCATTTTTCTTGGGCAATGTACCTTGTCAGAGATTGGTTATCTAGACATTAGTAACCATTCTCTAACTTGTACTGAACTAGGGTCATTTTGACTCTCTTCCCTGCAGAGTCCCGTGGGAAATACCAATGTACCCATTGCATTGTCTCACGAACTGCCCAATTCACCCAGATGTGGTTTTTGCCTTTAAATATCCTAAAATGCTCAGGCTCGGGGCTGTTCCTTGCAGAGACAGTTATGGGTCCTGCGGGGAGCAGTGCCAGCAGGCCTGCTAAATACTCTTCAATTTGGACAAAACTGGGACTCTGTGTGTTTTCTAAGCAACCTGCCCCACAACAACACGAGAGTCCCTAACTTCTAAGAAATCAAATCCTAAGAACTATTTAGTGCTTCCTTTACACCTCTGCCATTGACGCCCAATATCTCTGAGAATTCCAGAGCACTCACACCCCCACTCCACTTCCTATCTAGTTGAAGATGTTTGTGGAATTATTGAACGTTGTCATTTTCCTTTTCTGCTTTCAAGTGAAGAATAAGAATATCTTTAGCATCAGGTATTGTCATCTGATGAGTTTGGGGTAACTTTATCCACCAAAGTATATTATCCACCAAACATATTAGGGGTTGACTTTTATGAAATAAAATGCATTTTATAAAATCCATGTACATCTTATTGTTATCCAAGGTTTGATACCACTTGTATTCAGTGTTCTTAACTGCAAATCACTGCCACCACTCTGATTCCTGCAAAAAGGAATTTTTTAAAGAAATAATGGATAATTCACAGAACACTTTGGAAGATCAGAGAGCCAGACTCTAAAGCAAGGCATCCTGAAGCAATGCCCAACCATGCCATAGAGGCCACTCTGCCAAAAAAAAACCACTGCCTCAGACTCTTGGAACCAATGATTTAGGACTGGTCATCAGAAGCTCTGCCACTGCTATTTTCAAAGAAAAGGCCAAATGCTTCCTCAGGGTAGAAGGTCAATGCCCCTACTTGTCACCACCCAACTAAAGTCAAGTCATGTCTGGATATGTTTAATCAGTGAAATCCAAGTTACATGCCAAAAGTAGGGAAATGTGAATTCTCTGGTTCGACCTCAGGAAGATGAAACATACAATGTGGAAGATAACCACAACACAGGTAGCCCTGTAGCAGAAGCTCTCAATAAGTTCTTGCCTATATATGCTGGGATCATTTTCCTATTTCCACACATACTAGTAGCCAATATCTTTAACTCTGTTGGAGAACTACTACTGTTGTGATCCCCAGTGTGTGACCTTCAAATATCCAATCCCCGTGGAGAAACTTTGCCTGATATTACACCCTTGCATGTCTTTCTTTCCTCTCCTGTACCACTTTCCTAGATTTCCTGGGTTATTTACCTCAAATGACTTTGATATAAATCCTCATCTCAGAGTCTGCCTCTGAGAAACCTAACCAGGACCTACATTTGGATCTAGTATGTGGTACGTATTCAGTAAGTATTCCTTGGAAGGAAAAAAGGTGATGCTAAGTTGCTTGTCAAGACGGTGTCCACCATACTCTCTGATCCAGATTCCTGGAGGTGACCTATGAAACAGGTCTTCCCCATCTGGCTCTCATATCATTGGAATAAGTTGTCACTCATGTGGGAAGAACATAGCAAAAGAGCTGAAATTGAAGTGCATCAAGATAATAATAGCAATCACTTTCAACTCATTAAGTGAAATAGGAAGGTATGAAACCATACTGACATCAATTAGTAGATCAATAAAGGGACAGGAAAGTCTTACCTTACATTCAAAGGTCAATAATAAATGTTGATGGGAGGGATGATTATCATTTGGTTACATTTATAGTGATAATTGTTTTGGTCAAGAAGCAAAAATCAATACTAATATAAACGAGTGAAAGTGTGAAAAGGTCTCAAGATATCTCCAGACAAAATACTTCTTAATTAACTTTAAGAAGTATTTTTAAGAATTAACTTTTGTCTGATGTGGAAATGACATAGTTGGTGTGTCCAGTTGGGGTCCAGGTCCTTGTTGTCTCAAACAAAAAACTGAGCCAAACACACGCAAGTAACAGGCATAGTACAGATATATTGAAGGTGAAGATGAGAGAAGCACTCCATAAGGTATAGAAGAGTGGGGCTGAGCAAGAAAGAAAGGTTCAAGGCCCCCAATATCTAGAAATTAGTGTCTTATATGCCCAGCTGTGAGGCATTCTCTTTTCTGTACGAACTGGATTGAAGACCTTACCCTACTTGTTCCCATTGGTTACCTTATGAAACCTGATGAGAATGTTGTCCAATTTTCTCCCTTTAGTTACTTTAGAACAGCTAATTTTACCCCCATTTTACTCCCATTGGTCATTTTAAAATATTGAATCAATGACCGTAGTTGTCATGATAATAGGACTGTCCCTGTCTTGTCCTCCAAAAGCATCTTTCTCATATCCTCTCTCCACCATCTTGGCATCCCTGAACTCCTACCTAACAAAAACATCAGACAAACTGATGGATTTTCTACAAAGTCATTGGCTTGTCCTCTTCAAAAATTCAAGGTCCATGCAAGAAAAGCAAAAGAAAAGGAAACTAATGATGAAGCCAGAATTAGACAGGCACATAGGCAAGGGTGGGATCCAGAGAATGGAGGGATTGAAATATTAATTCCCTCAGAGCCCTTCCTCCACCCTTATCAAGATAACCTGCCCCTGCTCCAAACTGTTGCTGAAGTAAACCTGTTCCAGGGATTGTCCCTCCCTCCAAGGAGTTATAAAAGTTGTTAATTACGCCCCTTTACTGATAAAGATCAGCTCACTCCTCCCTGGCTTCTCCAGCCCATCTGCTTCTCACCTTTTGGCCATCCCACCAGAGCATCTCCTGGACCTAGTCACCTATGCAGAAAGGAGAGAGATAAGGGGAAGAGAGCAGCAGAAAAATATATATGCCTAGGACATATAAAAAAAATGCAGAACACCCTCACTTCTGGGGATACCAGGATACCAGCTATGGCCCCCTTCTCCCTCCCAGGAGAAGTCTGTTACTTCTTTTTAAATAAATCCTGCTTTATATGCTTGCCTCAGCGTGCTTCTCTAATGTTATACTTCAACATGTAGGGAAGCAGAACTAATCAATGAGACAGGACAATTAAAAGCAATACGTGATTCTGGATTGGATCCCCATTAAGTATTTTATGGGGAAAAATCTGAATGATGTTTGTGGGTTAGAAAGTACTGTGGTATCAATGTTAATTTCCTGATTTCAATAGATACATTATAATTTTTTGAAGAATGTCCTTATTTTTAGGAAACAGACATTGAAGTATTTAGGAGCAATGTGGCATTGTGTTTATAAATTACTCTCAAATGATTCCACAAAACAAAACAACAAAAAATGTACCTGTATATAGAGAAAGAGTGGTAAGGCAGAGGTGGTAAATTGCTAACAACTGAGGAATCGGCTTAGGGAATACAGGTGTTCTTTGAATTCTTGAAACTGTTTCAAAGTTCTTGTTCTTGTTTTGGAGTGGGGGTGGGCATCAGGGATTGAACTCAGGGGCACTTGACCACTGAGCCACATACCCAGCCCTGTTTTGTATTTTATTTAGAGACAGGGTCTCACTGTGTTGCTAAGCGCCTTACTTTTGCTGAGACTGGCTTTGAACTTCTGATCCTCCTGCCTCAGCCTCCCAAGCTGAGCCCCTGAGATTACAGGCATGTACCACCACACCCGGCTTCGAAGTTTTAAATTCTTTCCACTTTAATAATTGTAAACTATTTCTTATAATTATTGTAATTCCCTGAAATAATCTACTTCAAAATCGGTATAAATAAAAGCATAGAGTTAATAAAAAAATAAATCACTTATGAACAAAATAAAAGAACTTTTAAAATAAATAAGAACTATTCACGAAATGTCCTAAAACCTATGAGTCTTAAATTCTGTGTTTTATTTATGTACTAAATTTTGCTATTAAGAAGCCACAGGTGGGCTGGGGATGTGGCTCAAGCGGTAGCGCGCTCGCCTGGCATGCATGCAGCCCGGGTTCAATCCTCAGCACCACATACAAAGATGTTGTGTCCGCTGAAAACTAAAAAAATAAATATTAAAAAAAATTCTCTCTCTCTCTCTCTCTCTCTCTCTCTCTCTCTCTCTCTAAAAAAAAAAAAAAAAA
>NW_025999990.1:456582-460281 GCF_001458135.2 Marmota marmota marmota | reverse complement strand
AATTCAAAATCTCTCTCTCTCTCTCTCTCTCTCATCTCTCTCTCTCTCTCTCTAAAAAAAAAAAAAAGAAGAAGCCACAGGTGAGGGGCTGGAATAGTCTAGCTCCTCAAAGGTCTTCTCTTCATATTATTAAGTTAAAAAATAAGGTACAACGGCCCTGCACAGTGGCATGTGGCTGTGATCCCAGTGACTTGGGAGGTTAAGGCAAAAGGATCTCAAGTTTGAGGCCAGCCTCAGCAACTTAGCAAGACTCTGTCTCAAAACAAAAATAATAATACTAAAAAAATCAAGGGTGTGTAGCTCAGTGGTAGAAAGTTTCTGAGTTCAATCCTGTACTACAAATAAATAATAAGGTACAATGATCCCCAGAGGATTTTGTATCAGAGTTTTTCTTAATATGAATAAGCTTTAATTTATTTCATTTCATTATAAAACAAGTCAAACAAAAGTCTCCAAATTACATTATATAATATAATGAACAGCCACCCAATCTAAAATAAAACATTTCTGTTTTTTCCATCTGAAAACATTTATTAGTTCTCATTCTCCTTGACATATACTTGTATCTTACACGCACACACCCACACACACACAAAAAGAAGAAGTAACTTATATTAACACAACTAAGGTCACATATAGCTATTGGTTTAACCATTTTATAACAAAACAATATCTGAGAATTATACTTTCTAGTAATAATCTCCTCATTAAAAATACTATTTTGAAAAATTGTAGAACTACCTAAAGATGATTTAGATATTTTTGTTTTCTTATTTTGTTTGCTTTGTATAAATCATAATTATAAGGGTTTGAGGCTGCCTTCCTCTGTGTTCTTCACATAGAATGTGTCTTCTGCCAATGTTTTTTTCATGTGCAAAATCTTATGAGTGGGGTCAGGGTTATAGCTCAGCTGGTGGAGTGCTTGCATTGGGTTTGATTCTCAGCACTTCATATAAATGAGTAAATAAAAAATAAAGGTCCATCAACAATGTTAAAAAATATTTAAAAACTTAAATTAAATTACATTTTAAAAAAATCTTATGAGAAGCCGGGTAGAGTGGCGCACACCTGTAACCCCAGCACCTCAGGAGGCTGAGGCAGGAGAATCACAAGTTCAAAGCCAGCCTCAGCAACTGTGAGGCGCTAAACAACTCAGTGAGACCCTGTCTCTACATAAAATACAAAACATAAAATACAAAATTGGGCTGGAGGCCTCGCTCAGTAGCCCCTGAATTCAATCCCCACTACCCCCACGCAAAAAAAAAAAAAAAAAAAATCTTATGAGTGTCAGATAGGATTGTCTACCCATGAGTCTTTTCTTGTTATACCTTATTTGGGAAAGCTTAGCTAAATATTTTCCACAATAGATTATCATGTCCCAGCCAGCAGACTCTTCATTACTATGGCTCTTTGTGTGTACTCAAATTAAGAGTACTATAAACTAATTGTAATCTATACTGTTCAAAATCCTATTTTCATTTCCAACTCCTATCCCCAAATTTCCCTATGAGCAATAATAGTTAATATCTATTGAGTGATAGGGTATATCATTTACTTTTCTAGATACTTAAATAGTTATATTTTGGAGGTGACTTGATGTTTTAAAGATTTTGAGCCTTCTCATTAGAAAAATATTGATCCACTTATCACGCAAGTTCGAGGCAGCGAGTGTGTTACAGTCTACACAGAGGGTAAGACTATTGAACTTGGTTTAATCACACGTGTGCATTTTCTGTGACCCATCCCTCGCTGTGCTGCAGGAACCCGCTATAACCCAGACGGCCCATAGGTGGCGCTGCAAGGGCACGTAAGTGCCTCATCCTCTTCAAAGGGAAAGACTGATTTGGGGCGGGGATTCGAGCCGCCATCCCCACGGTGGGAGGAGCCAACAGAAGGAGACGGGAAGTCGAGTGTTTCCTTGTGCGCAGGCGCAGGGCTGGGCACTCCCCCGGGAGTGAGGGATGCTGGGCCCGATGACGTGGCCTGGCAACGTCCTTGCCGGTGGGGCCTCCCGGGAACCGGCGAATCGAAACTGCTCGCGGCCTAGTCCCAACTCGCGTGCGCTTGTAAACCGGAGCTGGGAATAGCGGTGGCGGTCCGGCCTGCAGGAACCCGACAAGGGTTGCTGCTGCCATGGGGGAGTGACGCGCCTGCGCCCGTTGTTCCGCGGCAGCGACAAGACATGAGGAGACCCCGCGGCAGGGGTAGCGGCGGCGGCTCCTGAGCCCGGGATGGAGGAGAAATACAGCGGGGACGCGCTGACCAGCCCCAGCAGCGGCGGCGGCCTCGGGCGGGTGGACGTGCCCAGCTCTCGGTAAGGGACTGATCCCGACTCGCCGCTCGCGCACTGCGGCCCCGGACGGCAGCTGCCAGCCCGGCGGTTCGGACACACCTTCTCTCCGGCCTCTCTTGGACTCGCACGCGCTGCCGAGCCTTGAGTCCTCTCCCGCTGCTTCCCAGCCTGCTGCCTGCCTCTAGGTTCATTGGCGTCTGTGGCGCCCACTGCAGAATGGACGCTCTGAGATCCAGGAAGCTTCTGCTAGGTTCCCTGGGTTTCAGGGCAGACCGTCAGCCTTAGAACCAGTTTCTAATCAGAGAAACATTTCTCATGGCTGTTTCTCCCTGGAGCAGTAGCTTGGTGACAACTTAACCTTAACGACGTCTCCCTGCGTAAATTGGGGGAAGGTGTCACTGTCATCTCTGAAAAAATCAAAGTACAAGCAGATTAACTTGGGTGTGCAGGTTAACCCAGCACATCAAGAATTAAGCCCCGTCGTTGAGTTTTCTTTTCCTTTTTTTTTTTGGTTTCTTTTATTATTTAAATAAGAAATGTATGCTCGCTGTCAAAAAAAAAAAAATTCATAGAGGTCCTCCCACCAACACCTGAAGGCCAGAGACCAGGTAGCACAGTGACACTGTCCAGTGTCTTTCCTGACCTGCCCTAAATTCTGAGGTAGTGTTATAGAATGCATAAAATAAGGCCCAGCAATTTGATTAGAATTGGTACTTATTGCCTTCGTTTCTAATGAGGTTTAGTTTTTGTGGTTCTTCACAATTTTGAGATTTAAAAATTATTTTGACAAATTCCTTAGAACAGCAGTAACAGCCTTACTGATGTAACTTTTGCACGTGAAAATCAAAACATCACATATGCTGGAGCAGAACTTCAACCAACTGCATTTTTGTAGCATAAATTTTCTATTTTGAGCAATTCATTTTGTAAATAACAGCATATCAGATATTAATTTTTGGCCCATGACAACTAAATGCAATATAGGGGAGTTGTAGTCTAGATTTGGTAATCGCGAAGGGAAAATGTTGTAAAAGACATTACATGTCTTTTGACAAAATTGGACTATGGACTACAGATTAAAGTATTATATCATATCATTGTTAAGTTTCCTGTTGATAACCGTGGTGGTTTTATAGCAGAATGCCCGTGTGCATTGTGGGGTTTTTCTGGTTTGTTTGTTATCAGGAATTGAACCCATGGGTATTTAACCACCTAGCGACATCCTGGCCCTTTTTTGTATATTTATTTAGAGACAGGGTCTCCTGAGTTGTTTAGGGCCTCACTAAGTTGCTGAGGCTGAGTTTGAACTCAAAATCCTTCCTGCCTTAGCCTTCGAGTCACTGGGATTACAGGTGTGTGCCACCGCACCCAGCTTCATGTTCTTTTTTTTTTTTTTTTTTTAATTG
>NW_025999990.1:446616-456558 GCF_001458135.2 Marmota marmota marmota | reverse complement strand
TTTTTTTTTTTTTTTTTTTTTTTTAAAGCGAGAGAGATAATTTTTTTTATTTATTTTTTTTTTAGTTTTCAGCGGACACAACATCTTTGTTTGTATGTGGTGCTGAGGATCGAACCCGGGCCGCACGCATGCCAAGCGAGCGCACTACCGCTTGAGCCACATCCCCAGCCCAAGATAATTTTTTTAATATTTATTTTTTAGTGGACACAACATCTTTATTTTATTTTGATGTGGTGTTGAGGATCTAACCCAGCGCCCCGCACATGCCAGGCGAGCACGCTACCACTTGAGCCACGTCCCCAGCCCATGCTTTTTTTTTTTATGTGGTGCTGAGAATCGAACCCGGGTCGCACCCATGCTAGGCAAGCGCTCTACCGCTGAGCCACAATCCCAGCCCTCCATGTTCTTATTTAGGAGTAAAAAAACATTGATGTATTTTACTCCCTCTCAAATAATCCAGGGGGGAAAAAATCTGTTTGAGAGCACAATAAAACAAATGAGACAATATATTTACAATTAAGTTGTCTAGAAAAAGGGCATACTATTCTCTGTTAATTTGAAATTATTTTTAAATGAGTTGTTTAAATACTTTTTTACTCAAGAACTTATGTCTTAGGTAGGTAAATGTGGCAAACAATTCTTTGCCATCTGTTTGCTCAGCACAGTTATCATTGCAGAACCAAAGTCAATTCAGAACTGGCTGAATTTGGATTCCAGGTTACAAAAGTTTTTCTTTATAGAGGCTAAAAACCAAAACTGGTTGTAATCTCCAACAAAAACTGACTGTGGTGGCACATGCCTGTAGTAATCCCAGTTATTCAGGACGCTGAGGCAGGAGGATCAAAAGTTTGAGGCCAGCCGAAGCAATTTAATAAGACCTGGTCTCAAAATAAAACATTAAAGACCTGGGGATATAGCTCAGTGGCAGGGAACTTGCTTAACATGGGTTTAATCCCCAGTATCTCAAAAAAGCAACAACTAATTGATAAATTATTTAATCAAAGATATTATGCCTGAATTCACACTATTTTAAATATCTTTATTTTATTTATTTATTTTTATGTGGTGCTAAGGATCAAACCAGTGCCCCACATGTGCCAGGCAAGCACTGTACCACTGAACAACAACCCCAGCCCCTTGGACTATTTTAAATAAAGTTTCCTTTCTCTCTCTCTCTTTTTTTTTTTCCTTGCAGAACTAGGGCTTGAACCCAGGAGCGTTTAATCACTGAGTCACATCCCCAGCCCATTTTATTTTTAATTTTGAGATAGAGTCTTACTGAGTTGCTGAGGCTGGCCTCAGAGTTGCAGTCCTCCTACCCCAGCCTCCCAAGTCACTGGGATTGCAGGTATGCACCACCATGCCAGGCTGTGTGTGTGTGTGTGTGTGTGTGTGTGTGTTTAATTTAAAAAAGAGAGTAAAGAAGCCAGGCATGGTTGTGCACTCCTGTAATCCCAGCAGCTCAGGAGGCTGAGCTAGGAGGATTGCAAGTTCAAAGCCAGCCTCAGCAAAAGCAAGGCACTAAGCAACTCAGTGAGGCCCTATCTCTAAAAAAATACAAAATAGGGCTGGGATATGGCTCAGTGGTCAAGTACCCCGAGTTTAAGTTCAATCCCCAGTACCAGAACATAAAAGGAGTAAAGAAAATTGGTGTCAGAAAGACCATAAGAGTAATAATATTATCAAGAAGTATTTTACATAGGTTAATGCTCCATATGACTAAATCTTGTCATTCAAGTGCCCTGTTTTTCAAGTTTTGTTAATACTTTAGTCAGAAATTATTTAGAAATCTATATACTAATCACCTTCCCAAGTGCATTATAAATATAGCTCAGTGGTAGAACACCTGCCTGTCTGAGGCCCTGGGTTTGATCCCCAGCACTACAAAAAGAAATTACATATGTAGGGGCGTACAGGCAGAGATACAAAATTTACCTTTTCTTTAATGACTTAAGAGTTATTGTGACCATCATCTCATGAACCGAGTAAATATAGTACTGTTTTCAAGGGTTCCTTCCCAGTACTCGTGTTGTACCTATGCTGCTGTCTTGTATTTTGAAATATTATTCCTATTCCATGCTTGGTATTTCCTACACTGTCTTCATTACAGACTATATATCTCAAACTCTGTGGAGATACCCTTCCCTTCCCTAGTTAGTTGTTTCCATGTGTGTTCTTTCCAGACTCTGTTAAGTGGATCACATAGATTTGTCTATTTGCCAGTCTTTCCCAGTAGAACTCAAGCTCCTTGAGTGTAGGGTCTTTACTATGCATTTAGTGTCCCAGCTATTACCTAGAAATGTGTTTAGTTGTAAGAAACAAAAATAACAGAGGCTGAAACAAATAGGGATTCTATCTTCTCACAACAAAGAAACCAGAGGTTGCTGGTGTTTGTTCAGAGCCCTCAGTGATACCATCTGGGAGGCAAATTCTTTTTGTTTTTCCTCTCTGCCATTAATTCTTAGTGTGCAGGAATAATGAGATTGATAGTTCCAGGTACATCTTGCCCCTTTATGTGGAAGAGGGATGGCTACACCTGAAAACACCCTGTCAGTAAGTGAACAAGGAACTATGTGAAGATTGACTGAATAACCCTATGGAGGATTTATGTATAATCATGAGTAGTTGAGAAGATGAGAACCCTCAAAAGCCTTTTGGATGAACTTTGGCCTTTTGGGCAATATATTAAAAAGAGCAAGCTAAGAAGACCTGGGATTGACCCTGCCTAGCTCTCTGCACTTCTTCTTTCCAATCTACAACCTGAGAGGAGCTGGGCTAGACAATCTCGAAGGTGTTTTTTTTACCTCTTAAATGTTAATGTCCTAACTTTTTTCCCCTAACATATACATTTACTTTCAGACCTAGATAACTGCTAGAGATTTTCGTAGGCTTTGTAGAAGGGTTCTGCTGGGGGGTTGAAGCCTGGCTGTTGGGATGTTGAAATTAAAGGAAAGAAGGTAAGCAGGGCTAAGAAGAGAAACTTCTTTTTAATCTCCACATTTTTAGTCCAATGCCTCATCCTTCCTTTTCTCTTTGCTTCATGTTCAGACCTAACCAGAGGCTAAAACTTATGACTCTTGTGGTAATTGAGAAGGGATGTTGCCTGGCTGTGAAAGGCAAGAACGTGGGGATCTAGTTACTTAGAAGACTTCTCTAAGGATCCTCCCTTTGGTAGCTTCCCACACCCTTTCTCAGATGCATGTGGTTCCTGGAGCTTTTCAGAAATCTCTGGATCAGGGCACTTGGATTTTCAATCCTTACTGTAATCACTTAGCAAGTTAGTGTCTTCTGGTTTCATCACAGATAGAATTTAGTCCCTATTTTTGTTTTCCTTAATTGTTTGGAGTAATTGATAAATTGAAAGACATAATACAGGGCTAGGGCTGGGGCTGGGGCTCAGTGATGGAGCGCTCACCTGGCACACGTGAGGCACTGGGTTCCATCCTCAGCACCACATAAAAATAAAATAAACATATTGTGTCCACCTACAAATAAAAAAATTTAAAATTTTTTTTAAAAAGACATAGTATAGGGGCTGGGGTTGTGGCTCAATGTAGAGCGCTTGCCTAACACATGTGAGGCACTGGGTTTGATCCTCAGCATCACATAAAATATAAGTAAATAAAGTTATTTGTAAATCTACAGCTAATATGTGTGTGTTTATATACATAAAATGAAGACATTACAGGCTGGGTGCGGTGGCACATGCCTGTAATCCCAGCTACCTGGGAGGTTGAGGAAGGATGATTGCAAGGTCAAAGCCAGTTTCGGCAACTTAGCAAGGCCCCCAGCAACTTAGCCAGAGCCTTTGTCAAAACATAAAAAGGGGTAGGAATGTGGGGATGTGGCTCGTTGGTTAAGTGCCCTGGGTTCCATCCCCAATGCCAAACAAACAAACAAAAAAAAGCATGTTATAGCCAGACATGGTAGCACTTGCTTGTAATCCCAGCAATGCAGGAAGCTAAAATGGAGGATCGCAAATTTGAGGGCAGCCTTAGCAATTTAGTGAGACCCTGTCTCAAAATAAAAAATAAAAAGGACTAGGGTATAGCTCAGTGGCAACTGGTTGATCAAGAACATCTTTATTTTTAGTTGTTGCTTTTTCAAAAAATAGACTGCATCTATATATATTATCATTCACATACATTGAAAAGAAACCAGGAGTATAACATACACCAGAATGTTAACAATAGTTACCATGTGGATAATGAGTTGTTTGGGTTTGTTTTCTGTTTGGCTTTTTTGTATTGTTTCATATTTGTTTATGTGTATATCTTTGTATTCTGTAATGTCTGTTACTTGTATAAGAAGAAAATTACTGAGTTCCTTGTGATTTCAATTATACTGAAAGTTGTTTGTTTTTATTTTCCAGATTAACAAAATATATTGTGTTACTGTGTTTCACTAAAGTTTTGAAAGCTGTGGGACTTTTTGAATCATATGATCTCCTGAAAGCTGTTCACATTGTTCAGTTCATTTTCATATTAAAACTTGGGTGAGTATGTTCCTTATTTTCTAAGTTAAACCATGCTAGCAGATGGACATAGTGCCATATACCTATAGTCCCAGCATTTGAGAAGTTGAGGCAGGAGAATCCCTTGAGCCCCAGAGTTCAAAGTCAACCTGGCAACATAGTAAGATCTAATCTGAAGAAAAGAAGTTTTAAAAAAAAAAACCAAACATGCTGAACTGCATTTCCTGTATAATCCTTTCATAGTGTACTATGTCCTCTTCTACATATAGTAATTCATTCTTCCTAAATAGACATTTCTGGATCTTGAAATTGATAGTGACTACTTTCTGCTGTCTTCTATTACTAAAAATATATTAAACCCTTGGGAGTATAATTTTGGTAATTTGGGAAAGAGATTCTTTACTAGGAAATTTTAAGCACCAGTTGTATGCAACTGGGGGAGACAGGAAATTGAACCCCCCAGGCTTTGCACATGCTAGACAAGCACTCTTCCACTGGGCTATATCCCCAGTTCCTTTTATGTTATATTGTGAAATGGAGACTCTTTAAGTTATCCAGGTTGTCTTGAAATTAAAATCTTCCTGCAACAACCTCCTAAGTAGCCATGATTATAGGAATGTGCTACTACCTCACATGGCATGTTATTATACAGCGTTTTGGCAAAAGTGGGAACATATAATTAGTACTTTCTTCATTTCTGTCACATTGTTTTAAGATTTGTTATTACTGAGCTCTAGAGAAAATAAGAATTATTTTCTTTAGTATGTCAAGGTATTAAAAAATATTGAGACTCCTCTTGTGTGGCTTTTGAACTGACTGGTTCCAAAGACAATTACAAAAGAAGAATTCCCCAAAATGTTGCCATGGAAACATTGTTAAAATATGTACTGTTTTCCAGTACAATTCTTCAGAGGATAGCATGCCTTTCAAGTTCTGGTACATTTGTTTAAAATAAGTGTCCTTACTTAAAACCACATCTTGTATTTAATATTGATTAGTATGTTACTGTCTCAATATTTACAGGACTGCATTTTTTATGGTTTTATCTCAAAAGCCATTTTCTTCTGGGAAAACAGTTACCAAAAACCAGGTAAGATTTCTGCAGAATCATTTATTCCTTGCTCATTTTTTGATCAGGGATACTTAATAATTTAAACACACAACAGAAAATTTCTACAAATAATCTGCTCTTGACATATTTGACATATTTGGTTTATATCACAAATTAGAAACCTATTCCATGATTTTTATCAGAATGACAAATTTAAGTATTTGTTTTTAGAGACTAAGAACATTTTTTAAAATAGCATTAATATTTTAAACACCCTTTTACATTTCTTTCTCTGTTTTTTTTAATTAACTTTTTTCATTTGTATTTGACAGCAGAATGCATATAATTCTTATTACACATATAGAGCACAATTTTTCATATTTCTGGTTGTATACAAAGTATATTCACACCAATTCCTGTCTTCATACATGTACTTTGGATAATAATGTCCATCGCATTCCACCATCATTTCTAACCCCATTCCTCCTCCCTTCCCCTTCCACCACTCTTCCCTATCTAGAGTTCGTGTATTCCTCCCATGCTCCCCCTCCTACCTAACTATGAATCAGCCTCCTTACATCAGAGAAAACATCGACATTTCATTTTTGGGATTGGCTAACTTCACTTAGCATTACTTTCTCTAACTCCATCCATTTATCTGCAAATGCCATGATTTTATTCTCTTTTATTGCTGAGTAATATTCTTTTTTATCCATTCATCTATTGAAGGGCATCTAGCTTGGTTCCACAGTTTAGCTATTGTGAATTGTGCTGCTATAAACATTGATGTGGCTGTGTCCCTGTAGTATGCTATTTTTAAGTCCTTTGGTTATAGACTGAGAGGGATAGCTGGGTCAGATGGTGGTTCCTTTCCCAATTTTCCAAGAAATCTCCATACTGCTTTCCATATTGGCTGTACCAATTTGCAGTCCCACCAGCAGTGTATGAGTGTACCTTTTTCCCCACATCCTCACCAACACTTAATGCTGTCTTCATAATAGCTACCATTCTAACTGGAGTGAGATGAAATCTTAGAATAGTTTTGATTTGCATTTCTCTAATTGATAGCAATAATGAAAATTTTTTCATATATTTGTTTATTGATTGTATATCATCTTCTGAGAAGTGTCTGTTCAAGTCCTTGGCCCATTTATTGATTGGGTTATTTGTTTTTTTGGTGCTTAGCTTTTCGAGTTCTTTATATACCCTTGAAATTAGTGCTCTATCTGATGTGTGAGGGTAAAGATTTGCTCCCAAGATATAGGCTCTCTGTTCACCTCATAGATTGTTTCTTTTGCTGAGAAGAAACTTTTTAGTCTTTCTCTGTTTTTGAATAATTGGAGCACTAAAAACTCCTGATGGAAAAGAATTTAAAGACTAAATCATTCAGTATTCCTAGTGAGAAACTAAGAAAACAGAAAAACTGTAAGAAAAGATTTCAAGATACAACAACACAGATAATGGAAACAATGCTTTCTTGCAAATCTAGAGTTAATCAAGGGATCTAAACATTTTCTCATTTTAATTTTAAAATATGTAGTTATTTAGTTTTTAAAATGTTTATTTTTTTCTCTTTCTCTGTTACCATTTTTATCATTTGTCTTTCATATTTATTTAAAATGAAGTTACTTAGTGAAATATGTGACTGAAATTTTTCATTTTTTTTTCCTATTTATAGTGGATCAAAATATTTAAACATGCAGTAGCTGGATGTATAATTTCACTCTTGTGGTTTTTTGGCCTTACTCTCTGTGGACCACTAAGGTAAATAAAAGTGCATATTTAGAATGTTTGTTTACATTTCCTCATTTTGAATGTTAATTTTGTTCCATTTTATTTCCTGTCAAATATTTATTTGTACAAATATTTCTATCACTTCTATAGTTTGCATAGAATTCAACAAAGAGAGAGAACCTCTGGTTTGTGGATTAGTTCTTTGGGGAATACCATAATGTATTTGTTCATGATCTATCATAGATATTTTACTAGTTAGCATCCAAAGAGTTTCAGAAAATGTTTATCATAAGTGGCTTTTTTTTTAAATCACTTATTAGTGATCCTTTTACTTGCTAATTTGGAGGCTAAAAGGTCTGTAATGGTAAATAAAATCAACCAATAAGGAGAAACACAAGTACTTAGAATTAAAAGCATTTGTGTGTCTGTGTATGTGCACTGGGAATTTAACCCAAGGGTGATTTACCATTGAGCTACGTTCCAAGCCCAGCCCTTTTTTTTTAAAACAGGGGCTCACTAAATTGTTGAGACTAGCCTAGAATTTGCAATACTGCTTCAGCGTCCTTAGATGCTGGGATTACAGGCTTATGCCACTGTGTCTAGCTTCTTATTGTTGTTTTTATTTGTTCTTTTTAGTTATACATGCCAGTAGAATTTTTTTTTTCTTTTTTTTAGAACCAAGGATTGAACTCAGGGGCGCTTAACCACTGAGCCACATCACCAGTCCTTTTAGAGACAGGTTCTCACTCATTTGCTTAGGGCTTCTATAAGCTGCAAGGCTGGCTTTGAACTAGCAATCCTCCTGGCTTAGCCTCCTGAGCCGCTGGGATTACATGTGTGCGCCTCCATGCCTAGCATATTTTGATATATTATACATACATGGAATACAGTTTCCCATTCTGGTTGTACATAATGTGGAATTAATTACACTGGTCTTGTATTCATATGTGAACATAGGAAAGTCATATCCAATTCATTCTATTATCTTTCCTAGTCTCATACCCCTTCCCTTCATTCCCCTTCATCTAATTTGTTGGCCCAATTCAGCAAGTCACTTATAAACAAATATTTTGAAATAGTGTATCAGTCATCAGCTTAAAGGTGGTAAATTAGGAAGACTACTCCCATTTTATGTTCCCGTAGATCTATGTAGAGTAATCTTTTTTTGTGCACATGAGCCAGTTTAGAAAAGAAATACTTAAGGACACTTAATAGAATATGACACTGTATGTGAGGCTTCTTTTAATATTTTTTCTGTTTCTAAAGGGTTTTGTTTACTTGCCAATGATGAGGGGGAGTGTGAGGACAAGAGGTGAGAAGTAAAAAATGAAGGATATTTTAAAGGCTTTCACTCAGAGTAGTAGGGTGAACAGAGAGGAAGGTCATGAATGAGAAATGCTTTGTGTAAAGTTCTTTTCCCTCTCATAGCCATTAGAATAGCTTCTGGGTCCCTTTGGGTGTTTTGCTCTGTGCTTTGTCAGCTGCAGAATATGTTAAATCCAAATGTCATATCTCTGTCCACAACTGCAATAGCATCCTGGAGGTTTGGGAAAGCTGGCAAAATTTCTCATTCTGGGTATAACTTTTTCAATTTGTTCTTGAATATAATTGAGTGGTACTGTTGTTTATCATTTGTAATATTTTAAATTTGTTATTCACAAAGTTATTATTTAGTTCATATGCTGTTAAATCACTGTCTCTATGTATTAAGATAGGGAAAGAAAGGGGAAATAACTTAAAACTCTTACTTGGCTCCTTCTTTTAGTCATCTACCTCCTACTCTTGTAACTCTACCACCAACAACACTGTTCCTCTTATTCTTTGACTAAAACCATCATGCAATTACTTGATGAGAAAGGCTCCTTTCAAGCTAAATATGGTAGCACAGGGGCTGGGGATGTGGCTCAAGCGGTAGCGCGCTCGCCTGGCATGCGTGCAGCCCAGGTTCGATCCTCAGCACCACATACAAACAAAGATGTTGTGTCCGCCGAAAACTAAAAAAAAAAAAAAAAATTAAAAAAACAAAAACAAAATAAGGACTGGTGACATAGCTCAGTGATGGAGTCAATCCCCAGGGCCTCCAAAAAAAGAAAGAAAGAAAGATTCCTTTCATGTTTCATAGTCTATCTAATTTTAGGTTAGTATTACTGTTGACATTTATTTTCTTAAATTTCCAAATTTTAATACAGCTAAGATTATCATCAGTGGGCTCTCATTATAGATTTTTAGGTAAAGAGAAAAATTGAAAACATTTAATAAGCAGCTGAAATAATTACTGTTTAGAACTCATAAGTCTCCTTATGAATAGTGATAATGATTTCTATTTTTTTAAAAGAAGTATTTCCACATAAGAAGAATAAATATAGATAAAAATATATTTGAAGAATAATAAAATGATATGCATGTTTCTTAACACTCAGCCCCCAAAATAAAGCCTTATTAATACCTTTGGAGCCCTGTGACTCTCCTGATTATATCTCCTCCTTTTCCTGCCTTTAGATATAACCAATATCTTAGGTTTTGTTTTTATTACTGTCCACTTTTTTGTATTTTTCTCTTTTTTTTCTCTCTTTCTTTTCCTCCCTCTTTCTTTTATTTTTTTTTTAACTTTTTTTTTTAATTATTTTTTAGTTTTCGGCAGACACAACATCTTTGTTTGTATGTGGTGCTGAGGATCGAACCC
>NW_025999990.1:429355-446606 GCF_001458135.2 Marmota marmota marmota | reverse complement strand
TTTTTTTATACACACACACTTTGGTGGGGGGCGGTACTGGGGATTGAACCAAGAGGTACTCAACCACTGAGCCACAGCCACAGATCTTTTTATATTTTATTTATTTATTTATTTATTTATTTATTTATTTTCCCAGTTGCTTAGGGCCTTGCTAAGTTGCTGAAGCTAGCTTTGAACTTGGAATCCTCCTGCCTCAGCCTCCCAAACCTCTGAGATTATAGGCGTGCACCATTGTTCCCAACTCAGTATACAATTTTTTAAAAATTCTTTTAATCATAGATGGACATTATTTGTTTATTTTTATGTGGTGCTAAAGATCAAACCCAATGCCTCACATGTGCTAGTCCAGCTGAGCTATAACTCCAGCCTAAAATTCACCTTTTCAAAGTGTACACTTCAGGGCTGGTTGTAGCATACACCGGTAGTCCTACCTACTTGGGAAGTTGAGGCAAAAGAATCACTTGAGCCCAGGAGTTCAAAGCCAACCTGGGTAACACAGTGAGATCTTGTCTCCAAAAAAATAAAGTATACACTTTAACCAGGCATGGTGGCACACATCTGTAATTCCAGGGACTCAGGAGGCCAGGCAGGAGGATTGCAAGTTGGAAGCCAACCTCAGCAACTTACTGAGGGCCCTAAGCAGTTTAGTGAGACCTTGTCTCAGAATAGAAAAATAAAAAGGGCTGGGGATGTGGCTCAGTGGTTAAGCAGCCCTGGGTTCAATCTCCAGTACCCACCTACACCACCCACCTACCCACCCGCAAAAAAAAAGTATATACTTCAGTATTTCACGTATCAATAAGATTTCATTCATTCATACTCCATATAATAGTTTACTGAATGGAAATACTCTAGTTTATATTATTTATGCTTTTATTAGTGGGTAAATGGATTAGTGGATTGTTTGCCCTTTGGACCTACTGCAAACAGTGCATATACACATACAAGAAATCCATATGATTAACATTAGGAGTGTTCTTGTTGGATATTTGTAGTGTTAGCCTTTCAAAGGTAGATAATATCAAAACGTTTTCCACAGCAATTATACCTACTTACTCTTCTCATAATGTGTATGTTTTTGTGAAATCAAGGGAAATACTTATTTTCTTTTCTTGTACTCTAGATGATGCTTCCTGATAAAGGTTAGATACATTTCATAAATTATATCTTTTTTCCGTAGGACTTTGCTGCTATTTGAACACAGTGATATTGTTGTTATCTCACTACTCAGTGTGTTATTCACTAGTTCTGGAGGAGGACCAGCAAAGGTAGATTTTCCATTATCAGTTACTCAAAAATTAAAGTATTGTAAAATATTATCCAAAGCAAAAAACAAAACAAAAAAATCATATATTTTACTGTTTTATGTTGGTTTTGTTTTTTACATTTTTCTTACAAAAACATTTTTCTTGTGTTTATTTTGAAAGGATTACAGATTCCTAGAAAGTTCAAAGAAAAGCAGAGATTCTACCTTTCAATCAGTTTCCCCCAAAGATTAACTTCTTACCTAACAAAAGTACACTATCAAAAGCCAGCAAATTGATGTTGGTACAATCCAGAGATCTTATCAAGATTTATTGGTTTTATGTTCACTTGAATATGTATATAGAGATTCATGTGGCTACCACCACAACCAAGATACAGAGCTGACATAAAACCACAAAGATCTCTTTCCCTCACCCTGATAATCATTTTTGGAAAATATCTATAAACTTGTATTTAAAGTCTGATGAAGATTTGTCCAACATTTTGACAATTAGAATCCCTGTTAAGTAATTCAAGTATTATCCTTTTTGGTAAAGTGAGTTACAAAATATAATTTCAAACTGTTAAAGCTATAATGTTTCTGTATTACCAAATTAAAAATTTCCTGTGCATGGTATATTGTCCTAGAAACACAGGAAAGAAGAAATAAAGACAAGGTATAACTGTGCTGTGAAAGGGACTTTCCAGTTAAGTTTATGTTCTCATTTATCAAATGTAATGGTAATCACATATGAGTGGAGTAGAGGAAGATAAATAAAATAATAAAGGGAACAAAGTAACATGCCAAGTGGAGCGAAGAGTGCCCAGACTGTAGATTTCAAATTAGATCATTAGTGTGAAAACCTAGGCCATTCTTTTTTCTTTTCTTTTCTTTTTTTTTTTTAAACAAATATGTTTCAGTTGTAGATGGACACAATACCATTATTTATTTATCTTCATGTGGTGCTGAGGATGGAATCCAGTGCCTCACCCATACTAAGTGAGTGTTCTACCACTGAGCCACAACCCCAGCTCCCCAGGCCACTCTTTAATCATTCCCCCTCACTAAGAGAGTACTCCAAGATAAAATTCAAGTGAATTGAAGAATATTGTGCTTTAAAAAAAAAAGATATTTATAAAAACATAAGAGTAATTTATGGTTGAAGAAGAACTCTCCAAGCATAAAAGCAGTAGAGGAAAACTTAACCATAAAAATTACCACAAATAAAAACTGTTTTCAGGGATCATTTATCAGTAGAATAGAGAAAGGAGACCAAGCAGGGGAGGAAGGGAGGTACTTAGAAACAAAATTTATCAAATTATATTGTGTGCATGTACAAATATGTAAGAACAAATCGCACTATTACGTATAATTACAATGCAGCAGTAAAATGTGAAAAAAATTACTACAAATAAAAGTTTTATATTTATTTTAAAATATAAATCACTCATATCAGTTAAGGAAAATGCTTAAGTTCCTCAACAGAAATGAGCAAAGAGCAGCGGAAAAACAGCTCACCAAAGAATACAAATGACTTTAAAACACTAAAAAAAAAAAAAAAAAAAAGAGTTTGGCAGCACTAACAGAAGTGAAATGAGAGTGTAGATCTTACATATCCTCTCATTAGTATTAGTAATGAAATCAGAGCATCTGTCTAGGACTCATTGATTATAGAAATATATAATTAAGGTTCTGAAGCACTACAGAATTCTCAGTTGCCCTCTTTGTTAGCATAAGATTAAATTATATTTTCTGTATTTGGGTGTTCTTGATGTTACCATATCCTAATTCAATGAAACTTTTTTTTTTTAAAGAAAGAGAGAGAGAGAATTTTAATACTTATTTATTTTTTTAGTTTTTGGCGGACACAGCATCTTTGTTTGTATGTGGTGCTGAGGATTGAACCTGGGCCGCACGCATGTCAGACAAGTGTGCTACCGCTTGAGCCACATCCCCAGCCCCTCAATGAACTTTAAGAGCTTTTAAATTGTATGTTTTTTAATATATACTCTGTTTTGACATAATTCCCACCACACTGAAAATTCATCAAGTATAGTGGTCAATCATATGAATAGGATAGTATTTTAACTTTTCATTTTAAAACTTTATTTACTAGAAGTATTGTGTTATTGTGTTATATTTTCATAAGTATTTATACTCACATATAAATATATGAAATATTACATATAAGTGTGCATATTATGCAGAAAGTACCTGTAAATATCAAATATATAGTAATGATATTTTAGATCATTTTTATACCTGACATTATGAAATATTTACATCAACTAGGCCAATGTACCCTTTCTATAATTTCCTTTCATCAAAATCCTTTCCCTGAAATGAGAACATAAAGTTTTTCAGGAGCTGAGAATGTAGTTCCATGGTCCAGCACTTGCCTAGCGTGCATGAGGCCCTGGGTTCACAAGCCCCAATGCCACAAAAAAAAAAAAAAAAAAAAAAAGTTTATCAGCTTTTTACATCCTTATTAGACCTCAGAAATGACTTTGCTAATTTTCTTAACATAGTCTCATGGTTTTTCTTCCTTAGAGGAATGGTAGTAACTATCATATTCTCTATTCTTTACATGTATGCAGGACAGTAACTCCCTGTTAATTATTCCATAGCTCATTGGGGCTTTTCACTCAAGTAAAGTAACATTGAGGAAGTTTGAGTTTATAAACATTAATATTTTGTTCATATTAACATGTCTAGCTATATTAGCAAGGAAATAATCAAAGTTTTCAATATTATATGTCTTAAATAACCTTAAAACATTCTGCAGGAACCGAGGCATGGTAGCACATGCCTGTAATCCTGTTGACTCAAGAGGCTGAGGCAGAAGGATCATGAGTTCAAAGCCAGACCCACCAACTTCTCTTAAGGCCTTAAACAACTTAGTAAGACCCTGTCTCAAAATTAAAAGGGGGACTGGGGATGTGGCTCAAGCGGTAGCGTGCTCGCCTGGCATGTATGGGGCGCTGGGTTCGATCCTCAGCACCACATAAAAGTAAAATAAAGATATTGTGTCCACCTAAAACTAAAAAAAATAAATATTAAAAAAAATTTAAAAGGGTTAGGGATGTGGCTCAGTGGTTAAGCACTCCTGGGATCAGTTCCTGATAATAAAAAATATATATTCTGCAGAATTTCCTTAATCATTTTATTCCTTATACTTTACTATTAATACTGTAAACTTATTTAAGGGCTTTAATGTCAGATGTTGTTATTTAAATGTTGATTTTTAAAAAAATATTTTATTAGCATTTGTATAGTTATTTTAAGAATCAACCCTCTAAAAAAGCCATCGTTTTTATTTTCAGACAAGGGGAGCTGCTTTTTTCATAATTGCTGTGATCTGTTTATTGCTTTTCGACAATGATGATCTCATGGCTAAAATGGCTGAACACCGTATCCTTTTGCAGTAGATTGGAGTTAAAATCTTAAACTTATTTAAGAAAATAGAAGACTGGCAGAATTAAAAAGAGATGAATGAGTTAAACTGATCAATCATGATTTGACACTTTCACAGATTAATATAGACATCCTGAATCAATATTCAAAAAGTGAATAAATTCATTCTAAATATCTTATACCCCTCAATATTTTCTACATAGCCACAGTTTTCTGAAATAGATACTGAAAGAATATTATACTGAAAAAATCATTTAAATTCCATTACCTGGTTTTTACTCTCTTGCTCTAAATTATTATTGCTAACTCAGCTCCCACTCTTCTCTTGTATAAACCCACCTTTCCAGTCAAATATGTGTACTCATTTTATTCTACAGACAAGTCCTGTTCTTTCCTATCCCCATGCCATTGCCCAATCCATTCAGCAGGACTCATAGCACCCATTTTGGTTCTTCTGGTTACTCATACTCACTGCCCTAAATCTTATTAGTAAACTAATAATAATTTACTTTGTGACTGCAAGAGAGGGTAGCACTTTGAAAAAGCTCCAGAATGCTTGTGATACAATGTCTCCTACTCATCCACTTTTGCTTACTGTTTATTGTGGTTCTTATGTGGTCAATGACTTTGAAAGCAGATTCAAGACTAATTTTATATGTTAGTCTAAATGTACAACTTTAATTCAAAGGACAGGAATAGTTCCTTTGTCCTATTTATAGTACATACACACCTGTCTTTTGGAGGTCAACTAAAATTTAGCCTCTGTATCCTAAGCACTATTATAATTATTTTGGAAACAACAAAAGAAACACATTCCATTATTATTTCCCAGAACTGAATTTTAGACTGTTTTGTTTTTAAGAGAAACATGTTATTGAGGGTAGTCAGGTGACACCCAGACTAGTCTGTATTCGGAACAATAATGTAGCTAAAATTTCAAAAGGACTTCATGCTTTGAAGAGTTAATATTTAGAATTTTTTCTTTACTCCAACTCCCTTAGCTGAAGGACATCATGACAGTGCTCTAACTCACATGCTTTATACAGCCATTGCCTTCTTAGGTGTGGCAGATCATAAGGTATGTTCCTTTCTTTGTTGTTAATGTGATCAAAGATTTTTGAAAAGTCATAGCAACTAAAACTTTAAAAGTGCATGTAAGGGGCTGGGGATGTAGCTCAGTGGTAGAGTGCTGGCCTAGCCCTTGTGAGGCACTGGGTTCAATCCCCAATATCACCCAAAAAAAAAAAAAAACATTTAAAATAAGTTATCAGGGTTGAGTGTGACGGCTTATGCTTGTTATCCCAGCAACTCCAGAGGCTGAGGCAGGAGAATCGCAAGTTAGATGCCAAGCCTCTGCAATTTAATGAGACCCTGTCTCAAAGGAAAAAAATTAAAAGGACTGGGGATGTGGCTCAGTTATAGAGTACCCCTGGGTTCAGTCCCCAATAATCTCCAAATAAATAAAATAAGATAAAATAAATAATCAGGGTGTAGAGTTCAGTAATAGAATGCTTGCCTAACATGTGTAAGGCCCTGGGTTAGAATCCCCAGCACTACAAAGATAAATTTTTTTTAATTACTGGTTAAATTACAATATTGCCTTCCATTTAAGTAGTTAGGTAATTGGGAATATAGGAAAAACATACTGGTTCCACTTCTTCAATGTATATTTAGGATTGAATATTAGACGGACTGGGGATGTGGCTCAAGCAGTAGCACGCCTGCCTGGCATGCGGGCGGCCCGGGTTCGATCCTCAGCACCACATACAAACAAAGATGTTGTGTCCGCCGAAAACCAAAAAATAAATATTAAAAAAAAAAAAAAAAAATATTAGACTGTGTGTTTCCAATAACACTTACCTAATTTTACTCATAGGGTGGAGTACTGTTGCTAGTACTGGCTTTGTGTTGCAAAGTTGGTTTTCATACAGCTTCCAGAAAGCTCTCTATAGATATTGGTGGTGCCAGACGTCTTCAGGCTTTATCCCAGCTTCTTTCTGTGCTTCTCTTGTGCCCATGGGTCATTTTTCTTTCTGTGACGACTGAGGTAAGAACAAGAATTTTTTGGTAATTAAAATAAATTGCTATTACTTATAAATTTTAGCCCAGTATATTGTATTTTAGTATAATATGAGGTTGAAAGTAGCTTAAATTATTGTTATTTTTTTCTTGGTAGTTTTTTAAATTTGGAATTAATGTTATTACTTATAAAAATACGGGCAAAACATTATTACATTTACATATCCCTCATCTTCCTATGGCCCAAACAAATCAGTGGAAGAAATAACAATTAGGTTCAAGGATTGTCAGTCAACTAGTAGTTATAAAATTATTAAACAATGTATTTTTTTAGGCAAGAGGTTTGCAAGTTAGCCTTAACAACTTAGTAAGGCCCTAAGCAACCTAGCAAGACCCTGTCAAGATAAAAAAATGAAGAGAGGGCTGGGGATGTGGCTCAAGCAGTAACACGCTCGCCTGGCATGCATGGGGCGCTGGGTTTAATCCTCAGCACCACATAAAATAAAAATGTTGTGTCCACCGAAAACTGAAAAATAAATATTAAAAAAAAAATCTCTCTCTCTCTGTCTCTCTCTCTCTCTTAAAAAATAAAATAAAGAGAGCTGGAGATGTGACTCAGGGGTTAAGAGACCCTGGGTTTAGTCCTTGGTACAAAAAATAAATATGTGTGTGTGTATACACACACACATACATACAAACATACACACATACACACACATACATATACACACATACATACACACACATACATATACACACATACATACACACACATACAGGAGAATACTGGGGAGATGTACCAATTGTTTATAGCTCTTAGATATACTAAGTTGGCATTTTATGAATCTCATTGAGTCTGTTTATACATATAAGGATTAACAAAAATATTTTATAGCATCGTGTGAAATATGAACTTGATGTGCACTTAGTATTGACACTCTTCTTTTTTTCCCCAGAGTAAAGTTGAGTCTTGGTTTTCCCTCATTATGCCTTTCATAACGGTTATCTTTTTCGTCATGATCCTGGACTTCTATGTGGATTCCATTTGTTCAGTCAAAATGGAAGTTTCCAAATGTGCTCGTTATGGGTCCTTTCCCATTTTTATTAGTGCTCTCCTTTTTGGAAATTTTTGGACACATCCAATAACAGACCAGCTTCGGGCTATGAACAAAGCAGCACACCAGGAGAGCACCGAACACGTCCTGTCTGGAGGAGTGGTAGTGAGCACTATGTTCTTCATTTTATGTAAGCATTTTTTCCTTTTGTTTTATTTTAACATTATTTTCATGGACTTGGTGTTAAAATCATTTACTTAATTTAGAAATTTGTTCACTGCTTGCATTTCAGTACTTTCTGACAGTTAATATGTTTGTTTTTGGTAGCTTGAACTTTGAAAGTTTCTATAATATATACATTTTTCTCTTTGTAGCTGCCAACATCTTATCATCTCCCTCTAAAAGAGGACAGAAAGGTACCCTTATTGGATATTCTCCTGAAGGAACGCCTCTTTATAACTTCATGGGTGATGCTTTTCAGCATAGCTCTCAATCAATCCCTAGGTTTATTAAGGAATCACTAAAACAAATTCTTGAGGAGAATGATTCTAGGCAGATCTTTTACTTCTTGTGCTTGAATCTGGTAAGATTTTTAAATATTATTGTCATATCTTAAAAGCTCAATATTTTAATTTTGGCAGAGTTATATAATTTTAGAACTTCCCAAATTTCAAATAATTAGAGATGAGCTAAAATTTACATTTTGAGTAATAACAAGATCAAGAATCATTCAAATTACCTAAGTAAATAATTTTTGAGGAATTGTGGAAGCATTGTTTTGTATGCTATTTCAAATCAGTAAATACAGTAGTTTTTAAAGCAGTTTAATCTCCTCTTTATAGTATATCACTAAGACCACCAGTTGTGCTAATATTTTAGAGCCTTGTTTATTGATTTTTATAGACATATAAATAAAAACTATCTCCTATATATAGATTATAAGATGGATATATCTGATTTAGCTTAGCTTCTTAGAATTTATATGAAATGAGGTTTCTTGTATAAGTGACAGTTAAATGACTGAAGATGCAGAGTTTAAGCAGATGTTCAAAGATGATTTGGGTAATTAAAGGTCAAAATCCTCATGAATAAATTCTGATCAATCTCTGTTGAAATATATTCCCAACATACTCTTTCTGGTTTGTTTGGTTTTTTTTTTTTTTTTTTTTTTTACTTTTTTACTGTTTTTTAGCTTTTTACCTTTGTGGAATTATTCTACGGTGTGTTAACCAATAGTCTGGGTCTGATATCAGATGGATTTCACATGCTCTTTGACTGCTCTGCTTTGGTTATGGGACTTTTTGCTGCCCTAATGAGTCGATGGAAAGCAACTCGGATTTTCTCCTACGGGTAGGTACAGTGTCAGGGTAATACAGTACAATGAAAAAAATCTAAGTACACATTCCATCTTAGGGTAATAAAATTATATTACTTTTAATATAGATAATTTTCAGGTATTTATTTTTCTTCTAGTTTGAAGTAGATGAAAGAGGATGTGAACTAAGCATTTGATAAATACAAAATGGCAGTGAGCTCAAGTTTACACTCCTTAACAAATTCTTGTTTTAAAAGGCAGTGAGAAAGTTAAAATCTTTAGATGTTTGCCCAACATGTTTCTTTGAAGCAGTGGACTATGCATGACATTCACATCTTTGTTGTTAAAAAGATCATTCAAAATTTGAAATGGCCACATAGGAAAAATCTTTCCCTTAGTTAAATAATTTACATTATCAGAATTACTTTTGTATAAGGTATTTTGATAAGATCTACTCTATATTGGGCTGGGGATGTGGCTCAAGCAGTAGTGCGCTCGCCTGGCATGCGTGTGGCCCGGGTTCAATCCTCAGCACCACATACAAAACAAAGATGTTGTGTCTGCCGAAAACTGAAAAATAAATATTAAAAAATTCAAAAAAAAAAAGATCTACTCTAAATTAATAAATTCAGTTTTTAACTTTATATTTTGAAAGCTACAAATAATTTTGGTACAAAGAGAATCTGTGTGTCATAACAGATAGAGTACATCAAGGGTTTATGGGAAAGGAAATAACTTCTTGCTAAGAAATTAGGAAAGGCAGCCAAGTACAATTGTGCATGTCTGTAATCCCCACTACTCAGGAGGCTAAGGCAGGAGGATCCCAAGTTCAAGGCCAGCCTGGGCAACATAGCAAGAGCCTGCATCAAGAATAAATAAAAGGACTGGAACTGTAGCTCAGCTGTAGAGTGCTTACCTAGCATGCCTGGGTCCCTGGATTCAATTCCCAGCGCTGAAAAATAAATAAATAAATAATAAAGACTTTTATAATCAGGATACTAAAGAAGGACTTTGACTATATAAAATTTCAAAAGATATACGTATCAAAGGACTTTTATATTATTTTTTAAATCTTGGTAATTTTCTATTATTATTTATTAAGTAGTTTGAAAATCTGGACTTGTTTCCTAACTTATAAATTAATAATATTTGTACTTTAAAAATACTTGTCATTTTCCTTATCTAAAAAATTTTCTATGTTTTTAGGTACGGCCGAATAGAAATTCTCTCTGGATTTATTAATGGACTTTTTCTGATAGTAATAGCTTTTTTTGTGTTTATGGAGTCAGTAGCTAGATTAATTGATCCTCCAGAATTAGACACAAACATGTTAACAGTAAGTCTTTTTCTTTTCCTATTTGAATTTCTACTTAAAGTTTTTCTTGTTGGAGTTTAACTATTTGTTATCTTTAACCTAAGAAGTTTTAATTTTTGTTTAAATCAAGATAACTTCCTTTCTTGCTATATAGTCATTGCTCAAGGTTTCACTTTCTGTAGTTTTCACGGTCCGAAAATACTAAATATTCCATACATTAATTCCAAAGTTTTAAATGTTTTATTACATTTTTACAATTGTCCTATTTTTATTATTAGTTATTGTTGTTAAGCTCTTACTGTGCATAATTTATAAATTAAATTTTATAAAAGGTATAAATATATAGGAAAAAGCATAGTATATATGAGTTTATTACTGTCTGCAGCTTCAGGCATTGACTGGGGGCCTTGAAACACCTCCCAAGAATAAGGAAAGACTACTGTGTTTACATTTATACTGATGATTCTTGGAAATAATTCTTTTCTCTGAATATTTTAGTAGTCAAAATACTAGATTACATTGTAAAACATTGGTTTATTTCTGAGTTATTAAATATTTTTGCTTAAAGTTGTTTTGTTTTATTTTGTTTTTGTTTTGTTGATGTTGTTTTGTTTTGTTTTGTTGGGATACTGGGGATTAAACCGAGGGGTACTTTATCACTGAGCTACCTCCCCAACATTTTTAAATTTTGAGACAGGGTCTCACTGAGTTTCCTAAGGCCTCACTAAGTTGCTGAGGCTGGCCTCGAACTTGTGATCCTTCTGCCTCAGCCTCCTGACTTGCTGGGATTATAGGTATGCACTACCACACCCAGCTAAAGATGTATTTTTAAATACCTGAGGAAATTTGTACAACATTAGAAATGAAATCAGAAAAATATTAAAATTTTAAAGGTTTTACTCTACAAATTATATCAGTACCATAGAAATGTTTAATGTTCTCTTTGTACCTCCAAACATTATATGTAGCATTTCTTATAGTTGGCACACCCTATCCTCACTTCTGCCTGCAGCCTCCCTCAAGATTATGCTTGTATGTCTCTCTGGTAGTATATTTTCCATTAATCCCTCTCTTCTCTTCATTCTCCAAGAAGGAGATATATATTTGCATGAAAAACATTTTCAAAATGTATTAAATAAAAAACACAGCAACCAAGTACAGTGACGCATGCCTGTGATCCTAGAAACCTGGAAGTCGAAAGCAGGAGGATTGCAACTTTGAGGCCAGCCTCAGCAATTTAGCCAAGACCTTTTCTAAAAATAAAAAGGGCTGGGGAGTAGCCGGGAGCAGTGGCACACACCTGATCCCAGCAGCTGGGGAGGGTGAAGCAGGAGGATTGCTATTTCAAAGCCAGCCTCAGCAATTTAGTGAGGCCCTAAGCAACTCAGTGAGACCCTGCCTCTAAATGAAATACAAAAAAGGGCTGGGGATGTAGCTCAGTGGTTAAGCACCTCTGGGTTAAATACCTGGTAACCCCCCAAAAAAGGGCTGGGGATATAGCTCAGTAACAAAGCATCCATGGGTTCAATCTCCAATACCCCCCCCCAAAAAAAATTACAAAATAATATATAATTCTGTTATTAGTTTCATATGTGTAAATTTATGTATGTTAGTTTTTACATAAGAAGTACTATTCTCTTAGAAGAGACTGTAGTTCTCGAGGGTAGAATCATAGAAGGACTATCACTTTCTACTACATTTTTTTTCCTGATGCCAATATATAAAAATGAGGTGTTTCTCAGTAGAGGAAAAGGAGTATTTATGAGATAATGGGGTTTTTGTAAGCAATATTTGGTTTCATTCAAACTTAGTTAACTACCTACAAGCTTATAAGGCTAACAGAAAAAAATTTTTTTTTTTTTAAAGAGAGGGGGAGAGAGAGCGAGAGAGAGAATATTTTTTAATATTTATTTTTCAGTTTTCGGTGGACACAACATCTTTATTTTATGTGGTGCTGAGGATCGAATCCAGCGCCCCTCGCATGCCAGGCGAGCGCGTTACCGCTTGAGCCACATCTCCAGCCCACAGAAATTTTAAAATCTGGCAGACCGCTGGGCACAGTGGCACACACCTATAATCGCAGCAACTCAGGAGGCTGAGGCAAGAGGATTGCAAGTTTGAGGCCATTCTCAGCAACTTAGCAAAACACCATCTCAAAACAAAACGGACTGGGGGGCCAGGGTTGTAGCTCAGTGGTAAAGTGCTTGCCTAGCACATGTGAGGCACTGTGTTTGATCCTCAGCACCACACATAAATAAACATAAAATTTTAAAAAAAGAAAAAGAACTGAGGCTGTAACTCAGTGGTAAAGCACCCTGGATTTAATCCCCAGTAATTTTTTTTTTTTTTTTAATTAAAAAAAAAAAATCTGGCAGGGGCTGGGGATGTGGCTCAAGTGGTAGCGCGCTGGCCTTGCATGCGTGAGGCACTGGGTTCGATTCTCAGCACCACATAAAAATGAAATAAAGATATTGTGTCCAACTAAAAAATAAATATATTTAAGAAAAAAAAATCTGGCAGACAAATGGTCTGAATCACAGGAAGGAGCAGATAAGCTCTAAACATATTCACTAAAATAAATCTTGTTTCTTACTGCCTTGAAATACAGAAATATAGTTTAAATTATTTGTCTCCCTCAATTTTATATTATCCTTTAATAAATTAATTTCTCTAAAGGAAAAATTGTAGACACATGTAAATTAAATAACATCCTTAGCTACTGTTCAAAATCATAAGAGAATAATCAAGGATTATAATAATCAAGTAGCTTTGTTTATACTTTGGAGTATTATTGTGGCACCATTGGATCAAGATAATTTCATACATTTTATTAGGAGATTGCTACCGTATATTTGCTTTTTCATTGTATCTTTTATATTTCAGAAAATTTACTATAAAGGCACAGAAAGATGACATTTATTTGGAATCAGTTAATAATTTACAGTCATTGTCATATAAATTGTTAAAATTTACATAGTAATATAAACAAGATTTCAAATATAGTATATACCTATCCTAGTGAACAGTCTTTTCCAACTCTTTATTTAAACAAAACTTTGTGCTATTTATTTACGTGTGCATAAGCCATGAACAAATTACATTCTTTAATGACTTGTTTAAAGTAAATCTAATCCCTCTACTTGTCAGTTTTTTTGGTGTTTGAAAGAATGATTCTTCCAAAATATTCTAAAATTCACATTTTTAACATTTTGGACTTAAGTTAAACTTAAGTTTTACTGTGAATATTTTCAAAACTGTAATATGTAGACATATAATAGCTTTTATAACAAGTTTCTTTTGATTTTACAAATTTAAAAGATTTCTTTTCTCCCTTTTGCTAGCCAGTCTCAGTTGGAGGGCTGATAGTAAACCTTATTGGTATCTGTGCCTTTAGCCATGCCCATAACCACAGCCATGGAGCTTCTCAAGGAAGCTGTCACTCATCTGATCACAGCCATTCGCATCATATGCACGGACACAGTGACCATGGGCATGGTCACAGCCATGGATCTGCAGGTGGGGGCATGAATGCTAACATGAGAGGTAAGTCCTTATGAAATACTCTCCTACCTTTCAATTGTGTTCTGAATTGATATTTTGTGCTTATTTTTATTCACTATTGACCCTATAGGACTCTGTTATTTTTAGAGCAGTCTGGCTAAAAAAAAAGTCTGAGCAGGACACATTGGTGTTCCCCTGTAGCAATACCAGCTACTCTAGAGACTGAGGCAAGGAAAATTGTGAGTTTGAGGCCAGTCTCAGCAATTTAGTAAGACCCTGTCTCAAAAAAAAAAAAAAAAACTTTAAATAAAAGAACTAGGAACATAGGGCTAGATATATAACTCAGTGCCCCTCGGTTCAACCACAGTGCTAAAAAATAATAAAAATAATAATAATAATAATTATTAATTAAAAAATTAAAATTAAAAAATCTGACGTTACCTTCAGTAGAAAACACTGCTATTTGACCAGGTATGGTGGTATACACCTTTAATCTCAGCTACTTAAGAGATTGAGGCAGTAAAATCGCAAGTTCAAGGCCAGGCTACACAATTCAGTGACATCCCATCTCAAATAAAAATAAAGGGGGGCTGGGGATATAGCTCAATTGGTAGAGTGATTTCCTCACATGCACAAAGCTCTGGGTTCAATCCCCAGTACTACAAAAAAATAAAAAAAGGACTGGATTGTAGCTCAGTGATAGAGCATTTGCTTAGTATATTCCAGGCCCTGGGTTCAATCCCAGTATTGCCCACCCATAAAAAAAGAAACGTCATGTTTGTTTAATTAAAATGGAATATTGTTCATCTTTTTTAAAAAATAAGAAAATTCTGTGGCTAGGGTTATGGCTCAATGCTAGAGTGCTCGCCTAGCATGTGTAAGGCATTGGGTTCGAACCTCAGCACCACATAAATAAATAAACAAACAAACAGAATAAAGGTATTGTGTAAAAGAAATTCTTTTTTAAAAAGTAAGGAAATTCTGTAATATACAGCAACATGTCTTGAGGATACTATGCTAAGTGAAATAAGCCTATCACAGAAAAACTGTTCCTGTGTGATTCCACTTACATGTGATGAAATTCATAGAACAGTGGTGATTAGGAAGAGAAATAAAGTTGCTAGTTAACAGGCATAGAGTTTCAGTTAATAAGATGTATACATTTATGAGATTATTTGTATAACATACCTCTAGGCAACAGTGATGTATTATGCCATTAAAATTTGGTTGAGGGTAGTTATTATGTTAACTGTTCTTACCACAATAAATAGATTTTTTAGAAAGTGAAAATCAAGGGCCTGGGAGTGTAGCTCAGTGGTGGAGCACTTATCTAGCATGTACAAGGTCCTGGGTTTGATTCCTAACACCAACAAATATATATACATATGTATTTGTTCATGATGCCTACTTTTAAATTATTATAACTATAGAGTCCTTTTCATAGTGACTGTTGAATAAATATTGATTGCAAGGGAAACACTAAATGTGCTATTATGAACTTTCACTGGAAAAAAATAGGAAATGTTTATTGTGCTATTNTGCCTCAGCCTCTGGAGTTGCTGGGGTTACAGGTATGTTCCACCACACCCAGCTAAGGCTAATTTATTTAAAATGGTATGTTCTCTGCTAGAAATCAAACATAGATTCCTTGGTCTAGAATCATTATGATGATTAAAAAAAGAAAAAGAACTGAGGCTGTAACTCAGTGGTAAAGCACCCTGGATTTAATCCCCAGTAATTTTTTTTTTTTTTTTAATTTTTAGTTGTAGGTGAACATAATACCTTTATTTTATTTATTTATGTGGTGCTGAGGATCAAACCCAGTTCCCCACACATGTGAAGCAAGCACTCTACCACTGAGCCACAACCCCAGCCCTAACCATGTCCTTTTGAAGTACCACTAGCAAAGTGGTGATGCCTAGTAGGTACCCAGCAATATCGGTAAGATGGATTAAAAAAGCTAAATTAGATACTTTTATTTATAATATTTTTATGTATTTTCTTTGTAGGTGTATTTCTACATGTTTTGGCAGATACTCTTGGCAGTATTGGTGTGATTGTATCCACAATTCTTATAGAACAGTTTGGATGGTTCATTGCCGATCCCCTCTGTTCTCTTTTTATTGCTGTATTAATATTTCTCAGTGTTGTCCCACTGATTAAAGATGCCTGTCAAGTTCTCCTTCTGAGACTACCACCAGAATGTGAAAAAGAATTACATATTGCCTTAGAAAAGGTACTGTATGTAATTTCTTTACTGTTGTTTTTCTTTTAAAGTAGCATTTAAAAATGAGTAAGTTGACTGACAAGAAATGTGCAAATAAATTTTTTTTTTTACTTAATGGATATAAAACAGGAACCAAATAAAGAGACAGAGACATGTTCTTGGATGGGGATACTATATTATAAAGGTATTTATTTTTTTGTTGTTGTTTAAAACTCAATTCAGTTGCCTCACATTGGGATTTTGTTTTGCTTTTTATTTGTGGGACTAGACAATCCAGTATTATTTTGAAATTTGGAAGAGTTAGTTTTTGAGTATAAAGAACCATACATAATTTATAGAATTAACTAATTAGTTTCATAGGTTCCTGTTTTATTATTATAAAGTTATACATTAACATATAAAACTAACAGTTTTGTCCTTAACAAGAAGAAAGCAAATGAATTATTTTTAAAAATAATCATTTGTCTGGGCTGGGGATGTGGCTCAAGCCGTAACGCACTCACCTGGCATGCGCGGGGCGCTGGTTTTGATCCTCAGCACCACATAAAAATAAAATAAAGATGTTGTGTCCACCGAAAACTGAAAAATAAATATTTAAAAATTCTCTCTCTCCTCTGTCTGTCTCTCTCTTTAAAATTAATTAATTAATTAATAGTTTGTCTAGAAACAGACCTAGAAACTTATGAAATTCAATGTACACCAAAGATGTCATTTCAGATCTGTGAGGAGAAGGAATTGATCGCTTTGAATTAATTACATTTCTACTTCGTAGAAAAGAAAATTATAGCTCCATTCCATACCATATAAAAATATATTTCCAACAGATTAAATGTATAAATGACAAAAAATTATAAAATTTCTGAAATAAAATAGAAGCTGCTTTTGTGTGTGTGTGTGTGATACCAGGGGTTAAACCCAAGGCCTAAAGCTCACTAGGTAAGCACTCTACCACTGAGCTACATCCCAAGCCAAGCCCAAAAAGTATATTTTTATAGTCCCAAAGGAAGGAAAAGGCTTTTTTCTTAATATTTATTTTTTAGTTGTAGTTGGACACAATACCTTTATTTCACTTATTTATTTTTACGTGGTGTTGAGGATCGAACTCAGGGTCTCGCACATGCGAGGCGAGCATTCTACTGCTGAGCCACAACCTCAGCCC
>NW_025999990.1:385460-429334 GCF_001458135.2 Marmota marmota marmota | reverse complement strand
CAAAAGCTTTTATAACCTTAAAGTGAAACCAGAAGCTAAAAAGTAAGGCAGGGATCTACACATTTAACAAATTGAAAATTGCTTGTTAGAGAAAGAGTCCATTAATGAACATGAAATACAAATGGCAGATCAAGAGGAAATGTTTGAAGAACATATAAAAATACAAAGACTTACTATTCATATTCCTTTTAAATCAAGAAAAAAACAGTTTTATAGAAAAATAGACTGGGGATATAAACAATTCCTAGTAAAAACAAATACAACAATGTTTATTCACTTTGTGGTTTGCCATATCAAATTAAAGAAATTGGGGTTGGCATTGCAATTGTGGAACATAGTGTTGTCCATAAAGTATGTTATGGAATGAGTTTCTTTACTAGAGACTAACATAAAAGCCAATTAATATCTTTAAAAAAGGAAAAGTTGAGGGCTGGGGTTGTGGCTCAGCGGTAGAGCTCTTGCCTAACATGTGCAAGGCCCTGGGTTCGATCCTCAGCACCATATAAAATAAATATTAAAATGAAGTTATTGTGTACAACCAAAAAAGTAAATATTAAAAAAAAGAAAAAAGTTGATTTTGTGATTTTATTTTGTTGTGTGTTTGTGCTGGTTATCAAATTCAGGGCTTTGAAAACTAGACACATAACTTTATGTTTTATTTATTTATTTTTTAATGTGGTGGTGAGGATCCAAACCAGTGCCTTACCCATGCTAGACAAGTGCTCTACCACCAAGCCACAACCCCAGCCCTCTAATACATTTTTAATGACTGTGTACCATTTATATAACCAATCCTCTATTGTTGAACATTGAAGAAACTTTTGAATATGTTAGCTCTGTATGACAAATAATGTGTATATGTATGTATCAGTGTAACTGAACCATGTATTTCATTGAACATATTCAGATAATGTTTAGAATAGGCAAAGTACATGTTATATAAAGATACCTTTACTTCAAGCTAGCTATCCTTCTGCACCTTACTACTTCTGGCCTATCCTTAATACCATTTTCTTCTTCTTCTTCTTCTTTTTTTTCTTTTTTTAATCAGCATAATGATTCTAGACCAAGGAATCTATGTTTGATTTCTAGCAGAGAACATACCATTTTAAATAAATTAGCCTTAGCTGGGTGTGGTGGAACATACCTGTAACCCCAGCAACTCCAGAGGCTGAGGCAGGAAGATTGTGAGTTGAAAGCCAGCCTCAGCAACTTAACAAGGCCTTAAGCAACTCAGCAAGCCCTTGTCTTTAATAAAATAGAAAAAAATGGCTGGGAATGTGGCTTGGTGTTTAAACATTCCTGGTTCAATCCTTGGTACTAAAAAATTAAATATAAATAAATAAATAAATTAGTCTTTGAGACCATTTATATCACCTCTCCTTTGATTTGACAGATACAGAAAATTGAAGGATTAATATCATACCGAGACCCTCATTTTTGGCGTCATTCTGCCAGCATTGTGGCGGGAACAATTCATATACAGGTGACGTCTGATGTGATGGAACAAAGAATAGTACAGCAGGTAATAATATTCTTTTCTTTTAGTAATTTCAGTTGAGATGATTTATACATAAAATTGCACACCTCGTTATATGGCTCAGTAGTTATTTACTCTTCAAAAATATTAATCTTAGCCAGGCATGGTAGTGCATGCCTGTAGTCCCAACTACTCAGGAGGATGAAGCAGGAAGACTGCAAGTTGAAGGCCAGACTGGGCAATTTAGCAAGAACTTGTCTCAAAATAAAACAGTGGAAAAAAAGGACTACCACTATAGCTTAGTGATAGAGTGCTTGCCTACCATGTACAAAGCCCTAGGTTCAATCCCTAGTATCACCAAAAAAATTTCATTTATGATCCATCTTGGTTCCCAGTAGGTTATCAAGAAATAAATTATTGTAAATATGCCCTAAATTAATAATAACCAGATTGGCAGGGTATATGATATATTTGGAGATAAGGATCATGTTGACAGCCATAGTTTAGTCGGAATGACACCTGGCATTTTGCCAGAGGGAATGGTTGAAAGTTGACCCTGCTCTGGGATTAGGGCGAATCCTGCTGCCTCGGGCGCCCTCTACTTTGGAGTTCTCTTGGGGGGGGGTGTTCCTTGAGAATTGGCGCGCGGAGTTGGTGGAGGGAGTGTGTTCCCGGGAAGTGTGTGTAGAGTGCTGGTGAGAGTTTGGGAATAAAGAGTTGCTGTTTGAACCTACAAGGCTTTGTGGCGGCTCTGTTATTTGTGCCCAGCCAGACTGCGGCAGGATCAAAACAGTCCCAAGGGCTGGAGATGTGGTTCGGTGGTAGAGCACTTGCCTGTTCATGTGTTAAGGCCCTAGGTTTAATCCTCAGTACCACCAAAAAAAAAAGAAATTCCTGTGGCCCTATGGTAGATGCAACATATGGAAACCTTAGCTGTTTTTATTTTCTACTTTAAATGTCAGGTCAGTAATTTAATGACCTTCTTACAGATATATCTAACTTTTTTATTTTATTTTTAGTTATAGATTGACACAATACCTTTGTTTATTTTTATTTTTATGCGGTGCTGAGAATAAAAACCTAGTGCCTGGCACATGTGAGGCAAGCACTCCACCACTGAGCCACAGCCACAGCCCCACAGATCTATCTAACATTTTAACTAGATAATAAACATTTCTCTGAGGGTTTAATCTTAGACTATCTATAACTGTAAAAAATATATTAATTATGTAAGATGTAAAGATGTAATGCTTTATGTAAAGATTAAATACTTTAAATGCTTTTAAATGTCTGGATTTTTGTAACAGGTTACAGGAATACTTAAAGATGCTGGAGTAAACAATTTAACAATTCAAGTGGAAAAAGAGGCATACTTTCAACACATGTCTGGCCTAAGTACTGGATTTCATGATGTTCTGGCTATGACAAAACAAATGGAGTCCCTGAAATACTGCAAAGATGGTACTTATATCATGTAAGATAATCAGGAATTATCCCTGGGAAATGACAATGATTAAATGACGCTGTTTATAATATTGCCAGAAGGACAAAAATTGCACATAATTGTACAAAAACTTTTAAAGCTCCCTACTGTTGGATCAAGGAATCTTTCTTAAAGAATATTTAAATACAGAATGAAGCATAATGGTATAAGAAAAATAATTACCATATTTGAATTATAAGAGCAATTTAAATTTTGAGGGAACATGATGTACTGCATCATCTTCAAAAATGGACACATAATGATGGATTCTAGTGAAGACCAAAATTACTTCTGTATGTTTACTTTCTATCAGAAAGCATCTCCATTGTAAATATGTATTTACATGTTTATTACAAAGACCCAAATGAAAAGTTTTTAGTCAATTTTTGCATAGCCTGAGGATAAAATAGGAATAAAAATTCTATATTTATGGATTTTCTGTATATAAAACTGGTTTCTAATTATAACTTAAAAGTAAAATCTGTATTGCCACTTTAAATGTAAACTAAATTATTTAGAAGAAACTTCAGCCACTGATTTGAGATAAGCAGTGAGAATAGGGAAGGATAACTTTACCGTTTTTGATGTATTACAAAACCAACCACTCTGTAAAATAAATTTTTTTACTTTTGGTAATATTTGCAAATGAATAATTAATTTATTAGGGTAAAAAACTTATACTAAGTTGTGTCCATGTTATTCATTTACTTGTCATCTTTCTCCAGAGTAGAATATTCCATTTCTTATTATGCATTTGGCATTCCAAGCTGTTTATCACACTGGTATCCAAGCAATCCTATGCTTTTCAACTTCTCATTTGCCTCCATATGTTGTAGAACAGCCAATTAAGAAAATGATTACCAACTCAGAGTTGAATTCTCTGCCTATAGATATAACTTTTTTCTAATTTTTGGAAAATGTAGCTAAGTAAGAAATAATCAAGCCGAGCGCAGTGACACACATTAGCTTAGCCCCTGTAATCCCAGGGGCTCAGGAGGCTGAGATAGGAGGGTTGCAAGTCCAAAGCCAGCCTCAGCAACTCAGCAAAGTGCTTTGCAACTCAATGAGACCCTGTCTCTAAATAAAATACAGAAATAGGACTGGGAATGTGGCTCAGTTGTCAAGTGCCCCTGAGTTCAATCCCTGGTACCAAAAAGAAAAAGAAATAAACAAAAAATAGTTATGTCGGGGTTTAATAAGTAAAATTTGTCTGTAAACATTTAGACAGCATGAAATCAAACTGACATATAATTACTTTGAATAATGATATCTAATTATATTTTCATTTCGAATTTTAAATGGATATATCATCCAAAAAGACTTTATAATAAATATATAATATATGCTGTTTTATGAATACCAAAGAAAGTTATCCAAAAGAAACTTTTGAATATCTATTTATAAGCATCTGAATAGTTTCATTCTTATGCTAGGAATTTTGAAAAGTAGCATAAATTTAATATGGGTACTATTTTCTTATCTATTATAATGGCAAACATGTATTGTAAATGATATTTTTGTCTTACCAGTTTTAATATGTGAGGAATTTTAGAAATTTGCTGTAAGTTATTTTTATATTCCATGTCTTCTCTTTGCACGTTTTTTTGGTCCAGAATCTTCAGTTCATATTAAAATGTTTGAGTGGTGGGAAAATAATTGCACATTGATGTTTTAATGCAATTTTTATACTTTAAGATTTTTTAAAATAAAAAAATTTAAGGGTAGGGTTGTGGCTCAGTGGTAGCGTGCTTGCTTACCATGCATGAGGCACTGGGTTCAATCCTCAGCACCACATAAAAATAAATAAAAAGACAATAAAGTCCATCAACAACTAAGAAAATATTTTAAAAATAAAAAGAAGGTCTAAGGAAGAACTGATTTTCTTGTCCTTTAAAAAAAATAAGTAAATAATGGGCTGGGGTTGTGGCTCAGCAGTGGAGCGCTTGCCTAGCACGCGTGAGGCCCTGGGTTCAATCCTCAGCACCACATAAAAATAAATAAATAAAATAAAAGTATTGTGTCCAACTACAACTAAAAAATAAATATTAAAAAATAAAGGAGGCTGGGGTCATGGCTAAGCGGTAGAGTGCTCACCTAGCATGTTCGAGGCCCTGGGTTCAATCCTCAGCACTACATAAAAATAAATAAAATAAAGCCAAGTATCCAACTACAACTAAAAAAAATTTAAAAAAAGGGGCTGGGGTTGTGGCTCAGCGGTAGAGCGCTCGCCTAGCATGTGCAAGGCCCTGGATTCAAGCCTCAGCACCACATAAAATAAAGAAAGAAAAACAAAGGTATTGTGTACAACTAAAAAGAAATAAATATTTTTAAAAAATAATAAAATAAAAATAAAAAAATTTAAGCAGTTAGGAGGGTACAATAAATATTACACCAATGTTAAATTTTTCATTTCCCTTAGAAGGCATATAACAGCAAAAATAAATTAATATGATTGATTGAGAACTATCAGGGTGGAAGAGAAGTGGGCTGACAGTTAAGGGGTATAGCTGGAAATTAGAGCAACTAGGTTTTGAAAGAATCAGGTTGCTAGTTCCATTTCATGGAAACTACGTGACTTTAGGCAAATCAGCCTCTTTTTTTATATTTTTTCCCCTCATTCTTAAAGGCAATACAGTGTGCTCAAATCTGCTTCACCAGGGTTTGGGAACAAAAGGATATGTGAAAATAAAAAGTTGCAAAGGGCTAAATAATTTGAGGAATCATTATTTTAACTTTAACTTCAAAGGCAGCTTTCATTAATTTCTCTCTTTTTTAAATAATCAGCATTCTAAGAGATTTATTAGATATTAAGTGTACAGATAAGTTTAAAATAATATCCAAGACAGAAGCCTATTTGATAGTTCATTTGCTCAGAGAAAGGCGGTGATTGTTTATCATTCTCTCAACCATTATTTCTGTTATTACGAACTTAGGAGCATATGATTTCCCCTTAAAATAGACCTTGCATCTTTTATTTTATTTTGTTTTTAATATTTTTAGGGTTTTTTTTTTTTTTTTTATGTGGTGCTAAGAATCGAACCCAGTGCCTCACACATGTAAGGCAAGTGCTATACCCCCACCCTTTGCATCTTTTATAGTATAAATTTGTTGTTCCCATCGCTGGGCCTAGTGGCGCACACCTGTTACCCAGCGACTCATGAGCCTTAGGCAGGAGGATTGGGAGTTTGAGACCAGCCTCAGCAATGAGGCCTTAACCAACTTAGTGAGACCTTGTCTCAAAAAATAAAAACAGCTAGGGATGTGGCTCAATGGTTAATATCCCTGGGTTCAATCCCCTGGTACCAAAAAAAAAAAAATTTTGTTGTTGTTTCTTTAACATAATAACATTAACCTTTTCTAGTTTCAATAGAAAAATAATGAAGCTACATAATTAGACACTTCTCTACAAAGGATTCTGTTTTTGCTTTATATTTAGATAAAATGTACATATTCATAATATGTGTTTGGAATACTACTCAGCTATAAAGAGCACTGCAAAAAATAATTAAAATAAAATGACTGTTACATACCACAGAGATGAATCTCAAAAACATGTTAACTGAAAGAAGCCAGACATAAGAGTTCACACTGATTCCTTTATATGATTAAGTCCAAGAACATATATAAGACTAATCTAGGGTTTGAAGTGTAGCACAGTGGTAGAGTGCTTGCTTAGCAAGCATGAGGCCCTAGGTTTAATTCCCAGCACCAAAAAAATAAATAAATAAAGACTATAGTGATAGAGCATGGGAAGTGGTCTGTATTATAAGTTTTCTATTGCTGTTATAATTACAAATTATTGCAACCTTACTGGCTTCTGTAGGTCACAAGTCCAGTATAGGTTTCACAGGGCTAAAATGGAGGTGTCAGCAGGTCAGTGTTTCCTCTGGAGGCTCCAGGAAAGAATCTGTTTCCCTGATCATTCAGGTTGTTGACTGAAGTTAGTCTTTCTGTATATAGACTGAGGTCCCTGTTTCTTTGCTGCTGTTCACACCTTCTAGAGGTCACCTGTTTTCTTGGGTTTGTGGACTCCTTCCTCTATCTTCAAAGCCAGCAGCAAGTCACTTGTCATGCGTCAAATTTCTCTGCCCCTTTCCCTACTGTTGCATCTCTCTGGTTTTTCTACTTTCTTTTTCTACTTTTAAGGACTTAGTGTGATTACACGAGGCCCACACACATTTAGGGTATGCTCCCCGTCTCAAAGTGTTGTAAGACCCTTTTGCCATGAAAAGGTAATATATTCATAGGTTCCAGGCTTTAGGGCCTGGACATCTTAGGGGAGGATGTATCACAGCACATGTGGTCTTGAGGGTGTACAGAATTTATTGGAAAGGAGGAAAAGGGAATATTTGGGGAGTGTTGAGATCATTCTACATCTTGGTCAGGACAGTGATTACACAGCTGTACACAACTGTCAAATCTTTGAAATTTTAATTTCTACATTGTTCATTTTCTTTCTCAAGTTATTTTTTTTGGGGGGGGCCTTGGGGTTTTTTTCAATTTTTCATTATTTCACAATTACTTTGTGCTAAGCACTACATTAGCATTTTACATGATCATATGCATTTTTTCCTCCTGTTGCTCTAGTGTTACCATATATTAAGTATGCTTGAACTGATCAAGCTTGATAGTGCAGTGTGGTTGACTAGGTTTTTTTCAGATATATATTGTTCCATTTTATGGCTATTTTTCATTTGAATTTAAAGCCTAAGGAGGTTCCCCCTGCAACTTTGGGACAGTACCTAAATTTTTTAATATTAACATTCACATAGTTATGGAAAGCCTTTTTAAGAAAATGTGCTAGCCAGGTGCAGAGGTGCATGCCTGTAATCGCAGCGGTTTGGGAGGCTAAGACAGGAGGATTGCAAGTTCAAAGCCAGCCTCAGCAATGGCAAAGTGCTTTGCAACTCAGTGACACCCTGTCTCTAATAAAATACAAAATAGGGCTGGGGATGTGGTTCAGTGGTTGAGTGCCCCCGAGTTCAATCCCTGGTACCAAAAAAAAAAGAAAGAAAGAAAAGAAAATGTGCTGGTTTGCTATGAAACAAGTCTATAATCTCAGTTACTCAGGAGGCTGAGGCAGGTGAGGCAGGACTGCAAGTTTGATGCCATCCTAGACAACTTAGCAAGACCTGGTCTCAAAATGTAAAAATAAAGAGCTGTGGCTATGGCTCAGTGGTAGATTGCTTGCCTGGAACATGTGAGGCACTAGGTTCAATCCTTAGCACCACATATAAATAAATAAAGGTAAAAATTTTTTAAAAATTAAATAAAAAGGGCTGGGGATGTAGTTCAGTGTCCCTGCTTCAATCTACAGTACCAAAAAAAAATGGGGAGGGGGGTTTGTTGGGGAGGTAACTCAGTGGCAAAGCACTGACTACACTGCTGTAGTTGCTAGGGATAAAGTCATCAATAATTAACAGTCTGGCCCTGAGGAAGTATACTTTCTAGTGAAGACAGCGTAATATATAACAAAATGTCAGGTGTGCTAAGTGCTATGAAGAAAAGCATTAGCTATGGAACCCTTCCCATGTGTCAGATGAACACCGTTTTAAGCAATAAATACATATATAATTATTATCTTCATTTTACTGATGAGGAAACTAAGGCAAAGAATGTTTAATTAACTTGCCCAAAATTATATACCTAGTAAATGGGAAAGCCAGCTCTTCAAACCAGGCATTATGGATTCAGAGTTGACATTCAACAAAAGCAGAGTTCAGGCCAAAGTGCCAGAGAATGTGCTAAAGAATGATTAAAGAGGTTCTCTGTGGAAGAAGGCTTTAGGACCTGATGGAAGAAAGGCCACAATATCAACTATTCTAGACTGAGAGTACATCAAATGCAAGGGCTTTTGAGGAAGGAAGTACTTCGCATGATTTCAAAACAAAACAGGCTTGGGGGCGTGTAGCTTAGGTGATGGATCACTTGCCTAGCACATGCAAGGCCTTGGATTTAATCCCCAGCACCACAGGAAGAAAAAATATATGTGTATGTGTGTGTGTGCGTGTGCGCACGCATGTAGAGCAGGAAGGACAGTGATGCAGCAAGATTAGGCAGATGACACTTTGAGGACTTGGGAGCCTGTAGATGTACCTCCCTGAGTAAAGAGATTGTCATGAACCAATGTGTTTCAAAAGGATCAGAGGAGGAGAGTGAGTAGGATATAAGGGACAGTTGGCAGGTTTTTTGCTGAAGCCCAGTAGAGAGAACAATGACTGGAACTAGGTAACGTACTCATTGCCTTTTATTTATGAATTTGCTTTTCCAAGATAAAAACTATAGGGTCTTGATTTAACAACTGAGCAGTCATTTTATATGTTAACCGCCATCTTACGAGATTAAGTTTCAGTTTCCTGTACTTCCTTTTACCAGAACTCCCACCCCCACCCCCATTAGTGACCTACTCCATGTTACCATAACCCTACGCCAATACCAGAAGGACAGGACCCCTTGACTCTGGAAAGCCCCAGGGTGCCATCGACCTAAGCCAATCCCATGCTATTCCTACCCGCCCAACTCTATCGCAAGCACTCCCCCACAACCTATCCCATAGCACCACAACTACAGCTCCAAACCCCTACCCCACAAAAGCTGAACACCACAATATCTCCACTCTATATATAGAGGGATGGCCTTTATTTGTCTGTTTTGACAAATAAACCTTTGTGTGGATCTCTGCCTGGTCTTTCATTTCTCGCTCGCCTTCTCACTTTCTTTTCAAAAACATGAATCAGACACAAACCTTTTCTTTAGTATGCTTATTACCATAGGTAAGAAAAGACACATAAACAGTTATAAATAGGATTGTGGCTTAGCAGTAGGTAGATAACTCACCTAGCATGTGTGCACCACATAAAAATAAATAATAAAATAAAGATATTGTGTCCAACTACAACTTAAAAATAAATATAAAAAATTATAAGTAAATATTTAGAGCAGTTTGACGTCTTCACAGAGTGACAAATTTCAGAATGTAGAGGTTACTTTTAACTAGAAGGAAAAGAAGACTTCATGGAGATAGCATTTACAGACCTAAGAAATGAATGAGGTTTGGAAGTAAAATGAGAAAATCATTCCACCAGGAGTGAATTGTGTAAACCCAATTGTAGTTGTTTTTGCATTATCATGAGAAACTAATGTGGCTCCATTTTTTAAAATAAATAAATAACAGCAGCTTCTACCTCAAGGCCTGTCCTAAGGAAGGGGGCGTGACCCTTGTCCTTGGAAAAACCCACAGAGCACTCCTAAGTACATACCCACCCTGCTGAGTTGTTTGTCTGTAAATAACAGGAGAGGTCTGTGGCACCAGGTGTCCCTGGCTCAGGCTTAGTGGGAACCCATAGCAACACCCCTAGCAACCTCCAATCAGCATAAGACAGGGAAAATACCTGGGATGCCAGATGACCCCCAAGTAGTTTATGGTGGTTGATTACATGTTGGGAAACCATGTAGTTTAGCACATACACCCCTTGTGGCCTAAACCAATCAGTTCAAACGAACCCCCCTCTTGTATTAGCCAATCACCTCTACCCAACTTGTTCCCGCCAGTGAATGTGCTAATCGATGTTAAGAGGAGTTGTTTGACTTTCCTGCAGTATGGAATGATTTGCTGTGTGATGTTGTGATGCATAGAGTGTTCCCCTATAAAATCTCACTGAACAAAGGACCAGGTCTCACTCCCTGGGACCACTGCTTCAGGAACGGTTGTGAGTCCAGGCTCCAGCTTGCAATAAAGACTCTTGTGTGATTGCATCGGATTCGGCTCCTGGAGGTCTATTGGGGTCCCACGAATCTGGCATAACAATCACATACCCCAGATTTGTATACCTATGGTTAGAAAGTAAGGTCAGGAGTGGGACTTTGAGTCTACTTGAATACCAGGTTAAATATCTGTAACTGTGCCTCTCTTTAACGGTTACAAATTAATCAAATTATACTGACTTATCCTTTTATTGGTTGCCTCAATTTTCCATAAGAGCAAATAGGAATGCCTAATATGAAAGACTGAAAATTTATACTGAGATGGGCTGACCTAGGAATCAAATTCTCCCAATAGATATGGTCCAAGGGCTACTTATTCCCTGACTTAAACAGATGAAGTCTGGATCCACTAAATATATGGCAGATTCCTGCAGAATTTATGGAAGCAGCTAATTTATTGGAACAGTTTTATCAAAGGTAAGTATTTAGTCAATAGATGTATTAAGTGCCCAATATATGTAAAGCAGGATGATGATACAAAAGATATATAACATTATCTCTCCCCTCATAAGAAGGCACTAGTTACTAAGCATATAAAAAGTTGTAAAATAGGAGCTAAGGATGTAGCTCAGTAGTGTGGCATTTGCCTGAGTTCAATCCATAGCATGCACACACACACACACACACAGATACCCCAAAAATGTATAAAATATAGAGCCAGAAGCCATACAAGCTCTTGAGAATGAAAAAAAGTAATATTATTCCACATTCAAAGGAGAACAAGAACTCTTTCTTCTCCTAGAAGTGAGAAAAGCCTTTATGGATGAGAGGGCATGTGTTTATAATGTAGGAAAATCAGTGGAATTAGCCATTCTTTTTTTTCTGGTGTGGAGATGGAACGGAGGGCCTCTGCACATGCTAGGCAAATGCTCTATTGCTGAGCCTATAAGCAATGATTTTGAAGCTTAAAGCTTGGCTCATTTCATATACTGGCTGACACTTCTGTTTAAACTCTGATTTTCAGGTTAATTAGCTGTGAGCACCATAGTTTTTGGGTAATCAGTGGGCCAATTTGCCGCAGTCTGGCTGGGCACAATTCAGGAGCCACTTATCAAGCAGAAATGAACTTTATTTTTAGAACACACCCAGCACCATAGGAGCTCTTCAGGAATTCCCTCAGAGCCCATCTGCCACCACCAGCTTGTGGAGAGCCTCTCCACCCCCCTCTCCTCCCACTCTTGAGGCCGATTGGCTGGGTCGCAAGGGCGGAGCCAAAGAGTCCCCCAATGAGCAGCTCCGTGGTCTGAAAGGGCAGGGAAACAGCCCAATGAACATCACCACAGAGGAGCCAATCAGCTGGCAGCTGGAAGTTTGCTGGGGCCCCTTCGGGAGTGGCTGTCAATACCATTTCTTCTGTTCACCACCCCCATATATACCCTACCCCCACCAATCAGCAGATTATAAAGTATAGCTGGGCACCAATATAAAACTGTATATCTTGTTTTGGGGTTTTTTCAGTACTGGGGATTCCCAGTGCCTGGTGCATGCCTGAGTCTACCTCTGAGCTACATGCCATCCTTTTTATTTCATTTTTTTTAAAGACAGGGTCTCAGGCTGTGGCTCAGCGGTAGAGCGCTCGCCTAGCACATGCAAGGCCCTGGGTTCGATCCTTAGTACCACATAAAAATAAATAAACAAAATAAAGGTATTGTGTACAACTAAAAAAATAAATATAAAAAAAAAAGACAGGGTCTCATGAACTTGCAGGACTTTCAATCCTCCTAACTCAACCTCCAGGGTGGGGATTACAGGCATGCACCCACAAGCCCAGTTTAAATTGTGCTTTCAAATTCTCACTGTTACATTTCATGTTCCTCAGTGCAGTTTGAGGGCATCAGGCTACTACTCAGTCTTCTACAAAAACTACTTTCTGTTTAAAGAAATGGAAGATAAACCAGGAGTGGAATGTGGAAAGAACCCTCTCTTCAATTTCTAGGACTGGTAAGGGTCCTCTCTCATTCTCTATTCTCCACCATTCTTCTTTGCATCCTCCTCTTTTGTTACTTGCCCTTTCTCTTATTCATTTCCTTTAATCTGACCCCATCATTTTTTATTTGGTACTGGGGACTGAGTCCAGGGACACTTAGCCACTAAGCCACATCCCCAGTCCTTTTAACTTTTAAGTTTTGTGACAGGGTCTCACTAAATTGTTTAGAGCCTCCCCAAGTTGCTGGCTTTGAAATTGTGATCCTTCTGCCTCTGTCTCCCCAGGCACTGGGATTACAGGTGTGGACCACCATACAGGGCTTCTTTTTTTATTTCTGAGATGGGGGTCTCTCTGTCTTGCCCCAGCTGGCCTCAAACTTCTGAACACAAGCAACCTCCTGCCTTAGTCCCCCAGTAGCCTGGCCTACAGGGCTCATGACACCACATTCTGCTTGCCTCCATCTTCTTGCCATCACTTAATTCAGCAAACTGAAGGTAGCATGAGGACTAAAGTTAAGCCTTGAAACAGATTTCTCAAATAGGATATTTACTTGTGAAATACTCTGTCTCAGGGAGTATAACTTACTCCCAGAGCAATGTTTTTGTAGAAAACAAAAACAAAACTAGTTATCCTCCCAAGACTGCTATAATCATCACAATAAATAAAGCTTTTATGCTGAGGAGACTTTTTTGCATGAGTCAAAGAAAGTTCAACTACACAAGGCCACATTCAAAATATAACAAAAAACTAATTTCACTACCTTCTCAAGTACTGATTCCAAAAGACCTCCATAAACCTACCTGCACTCCTGTAATCCCAGCGAACCTGAGGCAGGAACATCACAAATTTGAGGCCAGCCTCAGCAACTTAGAAAAATAAATATTATTATTTTTAAAAAGGGCTGGAGCCAGGAGTGGTGGCATAGGCCTGTAATCCCGGCGGTTCGGGAAGCTGAGACAGACGATTGCAAGTTGCAAGTTCAAGGTCAGCTCAACAATTTAGCAAGGCTCTGAGCAGTTTAATTAAAACCTGTCTCAAAAAATAAGAAAGGGGCCGGCGCAGGGGCACACGCCTGTAATCCCAGTAGCTCAGGAGGCTGAGACAGGAGGATGGTGGTTCAAAGCCAGCCTCAGCAATGGCGAGGTGCTAAGCAACTCAGGGAGACCCTGTCTCTAAATAAAATACAAAATAGGGCTGGGTATGAGGCTTGAAGTCAAGTGCCCCTAAGCTCAATCCCTGGCACCAAAAATAAATTTAAAATTTTTTTAAAAAGGGCTGGGGAGGTGGCTCAGTGTTTGAACACTCCTGGGTTCAATTACTGGTACCAAAAATAAAAAGGGCTGTGAATGAAGTGCAGTGGTAGAGCACCACTGGGTTTAATCCCCATAACCTAAAAAAAAAAAAAAAAAAAAAAAAAAAAGAGTAACTGAAAAGTAAATGCGTTAACTTTGCTTCAAGAGATGCCCATTTGTAGCATGTATGTGTATCCCATAACACCATATTGTAAATCCACGGAGCTACTGGAATGATCGAATGAAAGAATTACCTACATTAAAGTCTTTCATGAACTTTAAGATGTTATTACTGTTACTGAAAGGGAAGAGAGTGTGTAACAATAAACTTGTCTAGAGCCAGAGGTGCAAGTTTCTAAAACTACGAACAACACAATGTCGCTCTCCAAGGAGGAAAGACTGCAGCAGGCGCAGAGAACACACACTCACGCCCTCCCTAGTAGGCGGTGCACGCAACACGCCTCTCCCAGGAGGCCGCGGTGCTCCAGAGCGCAGGCGCGGAGCCAGACAGCGCGAGCGGAGGGCGGTGTCTTGGGGGCCGCAGCTTTCCCTGGCCCCGCCCCTGTCGAACGTCTTCGTGGGGTCGCCCTGGAAATGCATTCGCAAGAACAGACTGGGGCCAATGGGAAGGGAGCGAGTTCCATGAATGGACCAATAAGGAGGGAGCGGTGCGGGGTTTAAACCCGAGCGGGCCGGCTCCTCCCGGCGTGCTGCAGAGGAACGGCTGTTTATCTGTGCTGGGGTCAGGTCTTTAGTTAGTCCGAGAATCCGGTGTTCCCGTTGCTGCTTCTGCCAACTGAGCCGCTGCCTGGTGAAGAGAAAGCCATGGCGCTCCGAGTCACCAGGGTGAGCCGTTGCGGACCGTGAAAAAACGCGGTCTTCCTTGCTCCGGGCTTCCTGCCTTGACTCACCTGCGGGTGTCCCCGGAACCCGAGAGGACCGTGGCTACTACGGGGGCAGTATGGGAAAGGGGTTACCGGGAGAGAACTGAGCTGGGCCTCTGGCGAGCTGGGGGACTTTTGGGGATGAAGGAAGGTGAGAAAAAATTGAACGGATCTTGGATATAGACCTTGAGAGTAGGTGGAGGAGGATCAACGGGAAACCTTTTTAAAAAAGCAATGGAGGACCCCTGAGTAAGCCCCCCACCAACAGCGTAAACCTTTTCCCAGAGCAGTATCTGTACTTGAAAACCCCTTTCGACTGTAATTCACGGGACTAAGCGGGGACTAAAGAGGTAATCCCGCAATAGGTGAATGAAGAGTTTCTGGGAAGAAAATGACTGCTGAGGCCTTAGAGCCTGGAACCACGTCTCTCCTTAGAACCCATTTGCAGCCAGCTTTCCTTCTCAATTGTGTCCACCTTAATTAACCCTTGACTTACTCGAGCCTCCCTGAACCAGCCGTCAAAAGTGCTCTTTCTTCTTTCAGAACACGAAAATTAATGCTGACAATAAGACCAAGATTAGTATGGCAGGGGCAAAGCGTGTGCCTGTGGCCACTGTTGCAGCCTCCAAGCCTGGGCTGAGGCCAAGAACAGCTCTTGGAGACATTGGTAATAAAGTCAGTGAACAGCTGCAGACCAGAGTGCTTCTGAAAAAGGTAACTATCTTCCTCACCCAACTTCCCTGAAGAGCCCACATTCCAGCTGTGACCCTTGATAGAGAAACATTCCATTCTCTCTCTTTCATCCACAGGAAGCAAAACCATCAGCTACTGGAAAAGTTATTGCTAAAAAACTATCAAAACCTTTGGAAAAGGCACCCGTGTGTGTGCCAGAGCCAGAGCCAGAGCCTGAGCCTGAACCTGAGCCTGAACCTGTCAAGGAAGAAAAACTTTCGCCTGAACCTATTTTGGTAAACTTACTCTTTATTGAGTGCTTAGCATAGGGCAAGCCCTGCTAAACACTTTATGTGCATTAACTCACATAATCTTTATTTACTCTCAGGGATAGGTATTATTTCTACTTTTTGGATAATGGCTAAAAGAAATTAAATGATGGTCAATATGAAATTTAAGCCCTTGCTGTAGCTTCAAAACCTCGGCTTTTTTTTTTAGTTGTCAATGGACCTTTATTTTATTTAATATATGTGGTGCTGAGAATTGAACCCAGTGCCTCACATATGCTAGGCAGCGCCTCTTGCACTGAGCTACGACCCCAGCTCAGAATCTTGGCTTTTAATTGTTTTCTTATATTATCCCCTTTTTAAATGATATTAAACAGTAGATGCCTGAAACTTTTTGTCTAAGTACAGGCCAATACTATCCAAAATTCATTGGCTGAAACAATATTTTCTTGAAAAGAATTGTCTGTGATGTTGGAGTATAAAAAGGAGTGGAAAAGAATATATATATCTCCTCCAAAGAGTGAAGAAGAAAATGGATTAACAGTCTAAAACTAAGAACTTTTTGGCTAGGAAAGTAGTTAGCTGATAGAGCATTTGCTTAGCATGCATGAGGCCTTGGGTCCAGTACCCACAGCACCAAAACATACAACCAACCAAAGATGCCCAATAATTAACTTTTTCTTTCTGTTTTTTAAAGTCCTATACTGATTAAGGGTCTCACTAAGTTGCACAAGACTGGCTTTCTTTAAACTTGTGATTTTACTCCTCAGCCTCCCAAATAGCTGGGATCACAGGCCTGTGCAACCTCACCTGGCCCCATACTGTTTCTTGTCTTTGATTTCCCCTTTAAGAATGCCTTTCCCATCCTCTGTCTCATTTAGCAAATAACCTTTTTGTTTTTCTCAAAACAGCTCAAGCATCAGCTCCTGAAACTTCCCCTAATTTCCCCACCCTTTCTCTGTTCCCACAATCAATCTCATGAGTTTCTTTACTATGTCTCTACTAAATTTAAAGCCTCTTAAGGATGCTATGAGGCAATTCCTAGCACAGTTTGACTTGAAGAAGGTGCTCAATAAATATTTGAACAGTGTGGTAAAAGGAGCATAAAGGAAATGGTTAATGGTAATAAAGTCAGTTAATCCTTGGTACTCAGGACAGAACTTACATTTTCCTGAGTAGTGAGAAGCAATTCCCGTTTTGAAATGGACTAAAGGGGGTTGGGGTTGTGGCTCAGTGGTGGAGCGCTTGCCTGGCATGTGTGAGGCTCTGGGTTCGATTCTCAGCACCGCATATAAATAAATAAAATAAAAGTTTGCCAACGACTAAAAAAATATTAACAACTAAAAAAAGGAGTGACATTTAAAAATTTCACCTTTTAAAAAAAAAAAGAAATGGACTAAAGGCTCATTTGTCATTAGTTTTTTAATTAACTTCACATGATGCTGATAAACAGCTTTATGACTTGCTGGTTTTCTTTGGCAGAAAGTCTAGAATATGAATTTGCTTCTCTTTTGCCTGTTAGCAGTTACATTCTGCTGACTTTAAATTGCTTAATCTAAATTGACATTTTCTTTTTTATATTATTCATTTCCTGAGAAGAAATTGAACAAATCTAATTCTTTTCTTCTAAGGAAATGAATTGTCTTCAGCAGTATTGTTTCTTGAGTTGGTGTTACCAATAATCTGACCTTCATTCCCAAGTTATAGTGTGTGTCCTCTGCAATTATTTCAAAAGTTCTCTCTGTTTCAAGGTTGATACTCCCTCTGCAAGCCCAATGGAAACATCTGGATGTGCTCCTGCAGAAGAATATCTGTGTCAGGCTTTCTCTGATGTAATTCTTGCAGTGAGTGATGTGGATGCAGAAGATGGAGTAGATCCAAACCTTTGTAGTGAATATGTAAAGGATATCTATGCTTATCTGAGACAACTTGAGGTCAGTAAAATCACTAGAATCCATTTTTTCTAAACTATATTTAGTTTCATTAAAATTTGGGGGGGTTATTGTTGTTTTGTTTGAAATGGGGTCTCATTATGTTTCCCAGGCTGACCTTGAATTCCTGGGTTCAAGTGATACTCCTGCCTCAGCCTCCTGAATAGTTGGGACTACCAGCATGTGCTGCTATACCCAACTATTAAAGATACTTTCTATCAACAGTTTACAGTAATGAAGCAGGACTTTGGCAACATTTTCCTTTTGGCGGGGAGGTTACTGGGAATAGAAGCACAGAGTACACTCCATCTTCTGTTCCTTTTATTTTTTAATTTTGAGACGAGGTCTCACTAGGTTGCCCATGCTGGCCTCAAATTTGTGATCCTCCTGCCTCCTCCTCAATTTCTGGGATTACAGGCAGTGGATTTGTTTTGTTTTGTTTTAACTAGAGATTGAACCCAGGGACACTGAGCCACATCTGCAACCCTTTTTTATTTATTTATATATTTATTTATTTTTGGTACTGGGGATTGAACTCAGGGACACCTAACCACTGAGCCACATCCCCATTTCTGTTTTGCATTTTATTTAGAGACAGGGTCTCACTGAGTTGCTTAGTGCCTCACTTTTGCTGAGGCTGGCTTTGAACTTTCGATCCTCCTGTCTCAGCCTCCTGAGCCACTGGGATTACAGGCATGAACCACCACGCCTTTTTATTTTGAGACAGGTCTCACTAAGTTGCTTACGATCAGCTTAGTTGCCGAGGCTGGCTTTGAATTTGCATTACTACAGCCTTACCCTCTCAAGTCACTGGGATTACAGGCATGCAGCATCATGCCTGGCAGCATTTGGTTTTGTTTTGTTTCTTTAGTATTTTTAGTTGTTGATGGACACAACTTTACTTATTAACTTTTATGTGGTGCTCAGGATCGAACCCAGGGCCTCATACATGTGAGGCAAGTGCTCTACCACTGAGCCACAACCTCAGCCCTCGTTTTTTTGTTGTTGGTAAATTTTTTTTTTTTTTAATTTTTTTCGTTGTTGACTGACCCTTTATTTATTTATCTTTAAATTTATATGTGGTGCTGAATCAAACCCAGTGCCTCACGTATGCCAGGCAAGTGTGCTACCACTGAGCCACAGCATCAGCCCTGTTGTTAAAAATTTTTTTAACTTTATTTTAGTTATTTTTATGTGGTGCTGAGGATCAAACCCAGTGTCACACGTTAGGCAAGCGCTCTACCACTGAGCCGAAACCCCAGCCCCCTGGCAGCATTTCTTTCTTTCTTTCTTTTTTTTTTTTTTGCCTTTATACATGTACTTTGTTGTTGTTTTTTACATTACAATTCATAACTTTGTTTATATATAAAGTATGTTGACACCCAAGTTATTGACATTTTTCTCTTATTTCCTAAAATCTCAGTCAGGCTCTGGTTTTTCAGTCTTCAGTGAAAAGATCTGAAATGATGGTATAGTGTCTTTATTTGTGAGGAAGGTGGATACAGAATGTGCGCCAGCAGCAGTGGTAATGAATTGGACATTATAACATCTGACAATGTTAAAAACCTGCCACATTGTTCTAGCTAAGATTTGCTTTCTTCCCCAGTGAAGTTAGTTACCAAATGAATAATTGGACTAAAAACTTAGATTCTAAATAACTCAAAACTATTATATTTAAAAACAAAAAAAAACTCACCTTTCTGGACATAAATGTCACATGCAGTTGTGCTTCTAAGGATAATCTGGATTTTTTTTTTTTTTTTTTTTTTTTTTTTTTTTTTTTTGCAGGAAGAACAGTCAGTGAGACCAAAATACCTACTGGGTCGGGAAGTCACTGGAAACATGAGAGCTATCCTAATTGACTGGCTAATACAGGTTCAAATGAAATTCAGGTTGCTGCAGGAGACCATGTATATGACTGTTTCCATTATTGATCGGTTTATGCAGGTGAGCCTGGTTCAGTAACTGAAGGTTCTCTATTCTAGGGTCTTAGCTTAGTCCTAAGAAACTTATTTTTCAGCTATAATCTGTCTCAGGAGATAAAATGTCATTAGTTAAGATTTTGCTATAGAAGTATGTATCTTTCATAACTTTCTCCTTTTGAAGTACATGTTATTTACCCAGTTGAAATTCTCATTATAGGATAATTGTGTGCCCAAGAAGATGCTGCAGCTGGTTGGTGTCACTGCCATGTTTATTGCAAGCAAATATGAAGAAATGTACCCTCCAGAAATTGGTGACTTTGCTTTTGTGACTAACAACACTTACACTAAGCACCAAATCAGACAAATGGAAATGAAGATTCTGAGAGTTTTAAACTTTGGTCTGGGTCGCCCTCTACCACTGCACTTCCTTCGCAGAGCATCTAAGATTGGAGAGGTACATACTCCTTGAGAAGCCTTCGTTAGGATGTATTAGGGAATACTGCTGCTGGTTATATATTAAATACCTAATGACGTTTGGGAAGGGATAAAGATGTTTTTTATTTATAATCAGGTTACATATTAATATCATTATGAAGCTTTTTATGGGCAATTGCATTTGAGAACTTGTAGACATTTGTAATAAGAAGTTCATTGATAAGTGGGTTTTGTTCTAGGTTGATGTTGAGCAACATACTTTGGCTAAATACCTGATGGAACTAACTATGTTGGACTATGATATGGTGCACTTTCCTCCTTCTCAAATTGCAGCAGGAGCTTTTTGCTTAGCACTGAAAATTCTTGACAATGGTGAATGGGTAAGCTCTATCTCACAGAACTCCGAAGCTTTTAAATTGTAAATGATGTTTGAATACAGAATTTTGTCATTTCCACTGGTTCCTAAATATAGAATCTATAGAAGGAATGCTAAAAATAATTTGTTTACGATGTCATCTTGGTAGAATGCTCTCATTTGTTTACTGAATTTAATCTCCATAAACCCTTTGAGAAAGACATAGTAGCTGTTACCCTTTATATATGTAGAAACTCTGTCAAATGGCATAACTGGAAATTCATTCGTAATCATTGATTCAACTAATATTTCTCCCATCGTGTGTCAGGTACTACCCTAAACCTTAGAAATAGAGCTATGAATAAGAAACTCAGCCTCAAGGAACTTGGAATCTAGCTTTGGGGTGGACAACCCAGCAATTACATTAGTGTAATGAGATTTGAGCAGAGGTTTCTACAGAAGCCTGAAAGAGAAACTGGGGAAGAAAGAGGCTCAAACTTGTCTTAAATTTTAATTAAAATTAGTCATATAGTATGTGTCCCCCTACCCCTGTTGACTAACATCTAGAAACTTTATGAAAAGTTGTATAGACATTTGTAATAAGAAGTCCATTGATAAGTGGGTTTTGTTCCAGGTTGAACGTTTTTGACATTTTGTTTTTGTCTTAGACACCAATTCTACAGCATTACCTGTCATATACTGAAGAGTCTCTTCTTCCTGTTATGCAGCACCTGGCTAAGAATATAGTCATGGTGAATCAAGGGCTTACAAAGCATATGGTAAGTCAAATCAATGATGAGATGTTGAGAAAATGAGAATAATTCAGATTTACTGCCTGCAAATTCATAATTTATTTTTAAGGAGATCATGTTAGGTGTTTTGGGTTGCTGCTGTTGTTCTACCTCTGCGCTGTACCTCAGGCCCAAAGCGTTGATTTTTTAAATGAATCCTATACCATTGGATATTGTAAACTTTTGTTTTTCCAGTGTAATTACTGTGCTATTTCTCTTCCAGACTATCAAGAACAAGTATGCTACATCTAAGCATGCAAAGATCAGCACTCTAGCACAGCTGAATTCTGCACTAGTTCAAGATTTAGCTAAGGCTGTGGCAAAGGTGTAACTTGCAAATTTGAGTTGGAATACTATATCTGCAAATAAAATTGGCACCATGTGCCACCTGTACATATTATACTACCTTTACATACTTTTAAATAAAGGTCATGGCCCTTTTTATTTTTCATAGTTTAACTCGTTTTAATGTGGTTGCTTCCTATTCGTGGGTAACCTGAAAGTTGTCTTAAAAGGATGGTGGGGAATATTTTTTAAAACTGCTTTCAGTTTACCAGGGGATCCAAGTGATGCATATAATTGTTGCCTATGTGTTAATATACTTGTTATATATACCTGGTATTTGCTTTTTTATGAGGTGGTAAAAGTATGGGATACCACATGTGGGCCAAATCAGCTTGGAGAATCTTCTGCCTAGTTCTATGTTAAATATAAAAAACTGCCACCTCATCCCTAGTCCTTCTGTTTTATTTATTTATTCTGAGGTTTTCTGCCCTAAGTGATTTACTTTAACCATTATTTTTGAGCTGTCAACTTTAATAGTTTTTTTTTTAATGTTTTCACTTTGAAAAATGAGAATTTTAATTTACATTCTAAACCTTGTTTTCATGTTATGTATTTATCATTGTTTATTGGTTTAACAAACAGGATGCTCAAAACATACAGAGTATCTTGTTAAGAAAAAGGTAATCTACCCCTCCCTTCTCAATCCCATCAAAGGTCTGGAATGTATTCTTCCATTCCTTGTATAAATAAAGACAGACATTTAAGTTGTTATAGAGATTTTTTTTTTAATAGGTTTCTTCTATACATAGAAGTTTTCTTCAACTGTATACAGGCCTTCCTGGATTTGTGCATCACATTATGTGGTAAGGATGTACTGCAGTGTATTTAGCCATTGTCCTGTGAGAGTATGCATTTTAAGTTGTGACAGGCAGAGCCAGATACTTTCTTGGTATCATGCAAATGTGCTGGTTTTCTTTGCCTCATTGTTAGAATTGAAGGTCTTCAACTGGCAAAAAAATATATATATTATTTGTTATTTTAATTGAATTTCTGATGGCAAGTTGAATAAATTGTCTTATCAATGTGGAAGGCTTTCTGAGCTTCTCATTTGCCTTATGCTGTCTTGCCATGCAGGAAGTTTTCACATAACCAAATCTGGGGGGTTTTTTTGTTTGTTTGTTTGTTTTTTTGTGTGTGTGTGGGGGGTGCTTCTGAAGTCTTAAGGTCAAGATCATTCCCAAACCATGAACAATTTCTAAAGCTAATTTTTCTCATTTAGGTCTATACTTTAGTAAACCATTTATTAATTTATTTTCAGTGCTAGGGATTGAACTCAGGGGTGTTCTGTCACTGAGCTTCATCGTTAGCTCTTTTATAAATTTAGACAGGGTCTCACTGAGGGTCTCAGGAAGCTGAGACAGGAGAATTATGAGTTTGAAGCTAGCCTCAGCAATAGCAAGGCACTGAGCAACTCAGACCCTGTTTTTAAATAAAATGAAAAATAGTGTTGGGGATGTGGCTCAGTGGTCAAGTGGCACATGCCTGTAATCCCAGAGACTCAAGAAGTCAAGACAGGAGGATTCCAACTGTGAAGCCAGCCTCAGCAACTTAATGAGTCCCTGTCTCAAAAACTAAAAATGGATGGGAATGTAGTACAGTGGTAATGCCACCCTAGGTTAGATTCTAAGTACCAAAAAATAAAGTAGGTTGGAAGTAATAATCCAGTTCTTACATATCATTAATTATTATAATTATTAATCATTATATATTATATACCAGTTATAGGTATTCTACAACTGGGACAATGGAGCTAAATGGGTTGCACCATGATCCATTCCCTAGGTGATTGTTTAAGTTCCATCCCAAATCAGCAACCAAAACTTAACCTGAGAACTTGTAGAAATGCAAATCATAGTACTAGAAGCATCCCTCCCCATAATCTGATGCATTCTCTGGTTGAAGAACCATTGCATGATTTTTGTTCCAAATCTAGCCAGTGGATAACCTGATGGGCAACTAACTGCTTGCAAAAAGGGGATTTGAGATGAAATATCGGAAGGCAGTTTGGATAAATGGTTAAGTGAAAAAAGAACAATAGGATCACTAATTTTTATTTGTATTTATTTTGTTTTTGTTTTTGTCCTGGGACTTGAACCCAGAAGCACTCTACCACTTAGCAACATTCATAATTCTTTTGTTTCTTGTAATACAAGATCTTGCTAAATTTCCTAGGCTGGCCTCAGGCAGATTCTCCTGCCTCAGGCTCCCAAATATCTGGGATTACATCCTGTAGGATCACATTTTTATAAAACAAAGTTAATTAAAGGAAACAGAATGTTCCATGAGTTTGGGGGTAGGATTAGCAAGCCTAATGCCTTCTTTTACATCCTACTATGCCTTTTTTTTTTTTATGTGGTGCTGAGGATCAAACCCAGCACCCCGCTCATGCCAGACGAGCGAGCTACTGCTTGAGCCACATCCCCAGCCCCCTATTACGCATTTTGAATTTTCAGTTCAAAAGCCAAGGAAATTAATACCAGGAGCTTTATTAGATATAGGAGGGAAAGTACTGTGTGGTCAAGTTTAACTGGGAACTGCTGTAGCTATAAGAATTCTCAACTCTTTTTTCGCTTTCCACATATTTTATTGGTGCATTATTGTACACAGTGATGGAATGTGTTGTTACATATTCGTACATAAACGCAATTTATATAACTATAAATAAGCCAATACCTACCATTCCTCAGCACTTCCCCCTGCCATTCTGAGTGGTGAGAGATGAAATCTCAATGTAGTTTTGATTTGTTTTTTTCCCAATTGTTAGTGATGTTGAACATTTTTTTAATATCTGGCCCCCTTTTCGAAGAGGTTTTGTGCTTTTGCATCAGGGACAAATGTGCCTTACACGACTACAGCGAAAAACTACAAATCATTTATGTATGGCCAGCATTTTCTTCAGCTTCATGGCTCAACTGTAACCTGCCCGGTCACAGAGCAGACACTTGGGGGCACCCAATTATCAGGAGTGGTGGGAATCCTACTTGATAGCACAATGAAGTACCCATGCAAGGAATTGAAAGTGCAAGTGGCCACACTGAAAGTCTGGGGTTCATGTGCCTGCAGTGCTTTGTACTTGGGGGGTTTGGGTAACCTTAAAACTTGAACTACTCATTTCTCTGATAAACGAGGGGTATGCACCTCACGGCCTCAGATTTAAATCCTTCTAGGGGAATGGAATGCGGGTCAGTGGTGCAGCCTTGTCTCACATGCCTAGGCCTTAGGTTCGATTCCTGAGCACGATAAAAAAAAAAAAAAAAATCCAAAGCACTCTCCAAAGTTTATCTTTCCCATCCCGCTGGCCAGCTTTCCAATTCTACTGACTAGCAGTGCCGAGGTGGAGCAATGAAGAGTTATCCCCATTCCTATGTCACAGAGTCAAAGCTGACTGACCATTTAGGTCGGGTATTCTTTTCCCCGCTTCCATACTGCTGCTGTTCTAGGACATTGTTGATGCTAAATTCAAGTTCTTCGATTTTTTTTTTTTTTCTTTTGCGGTGCTGGAGATAGAACCAGGGTCTCGCGCACAAGAGACAAGCTCTACCACTGAGTCACACCACCAGCCCAGTTCTTTGAACTTGTAGCTCCTGGTCCATAGCGAGCTCGACTGACTGGACCAGCAGGAAATCTTAACTCTAAGTATACAGTAATCTCAGCAACCGGAGGGCGGGAGGGGGTGTGGCCCTGGGGCGGAAGAGGCGGGGCTCAAGGCTCCTTCCGGGTATCGAATTCGTGGCGGGAAAAGCGGCCCCTTCAGAACCGCATTACTTCTCCAACGGTGTCTTCGTGTCGGCAATGGAGCGGCAATTCCAAGAGCAAACTGCCGCAGAGTCGGCGGACTCCGGAGGGGCAGGCGGGCTGCCGCAGGTCGCCGGCGCCCAGGAGGCACGCAGCGACGACCGAATGACCCTGCTGCTCAGGTTGTTCCCTCCCGCCGCCTCCTCGGAGCCGAGTGGGCGCCCGGGCTCAGGGCTCCTCTCCTTTCTCCTCTGTAAGACCAGGGTTCGAAATTGGACGCGGTCACTTAATGGCTTCGTTACTCAATGCAATATTCACTTAAACTCTTTAGTGTCTTTCTTCTGCGAAAAGTAGAGAAATTGACACCCTCCTGGGAGAGATGCTAAGGGTGTTTAATTGAGACCCTCTGGAAGTGTTCAGCCCAGAGTCCTTAGGAAGCTCCTTCGGAGCTGCAACTTTCCCCACCCTTTCTCTCAGCTCACGCCCTGGGGCTCCCAATTTTTCTGGCAAGATGAGGGACAGGGGCTGGGGATGTAGCTCAAGCGGCAGCGCACTCGCCTGGCATGCGCGGGGCGCTGGGTTCGATCCTCAGCACCACATAAAAATAAAATAAAGATGTTGTGTCCACCGAAAAACTAAAAAATAAATATTAAAAACTCTCTCTCTCTCTCTCTCTCTCTCTCGAAAAAAAAAAAAAAAAAGATGAGGGACACACCCAGGCCGAATACAGGAAAGAAGATGTCCCACCCCTTTTCAAAAAAATTGTTTTTGTTGCTGCATTATAATTATATGTACTACTGGGATTCATTGTAACATGTTCATACATGCACATAACATAATTTGATAAATTTTAACTTTTTAAAATATTTTTAGTTGTAGATGCACACTTTATTTTATTTGTTTATTTTTATGTGGTGCTGAGTGAGGATCAAACCCAGTGCCTCACATAAGCTAGGCAAGCACTCTACCACTGAGCTACAGCCCCAGCCCCATCTTAACTTCTTTTAGATGAGTACCTAATAGATGGTAAACACTTGATAAATTTTGACCACGATGCTTCTAGTCTGGAGAGGTCTCCCCCAGTTCTGGTAGTGCACATGTGGATCCTTCCATTGTCCCTCCCAGTCTGCTGTTTTTGGCTTCTGGGAATGTGGGCCCAGGCCTTGTCCTGGATCTTCCGGATGTCACTGAAACCTGAGGTGCCCTAGCCATCCAGAGGCACCTCCCTGGGACTTTAAGGCCCCACCCAAGAGCCAGTAGCAGCTGCTGTCTGATGTCCTCTCTGAGAGTTCCAGTGGTCGGCTAGGGAGACTCCCAGCATGCTGGATGCCAAGAGGCTGCAGCTGTAGGCGATGTTGCCCCCAAAAAGCCAGTTGCAAGGTTTCAGATCTCGCCCACCCCTTTCTTTTATGGCCTTGACCCTTTGTAGTTCTAAAGCTTCATTTGTTATGCGTACCAAGAGGATTGGTTTGTGCTTTTCCATTAAACAGTTGGTAGGGAAGATTTGATGACAAGAGACATCAATCTTTTAAAAAAAGTGGGCTGACTAAGGCCCTGGGCCATATCCACCCTGCAGGTTTTTTTGTTTTTGTGGTGTGTGTGTGTGTGTTTGTGTGTTTGTCCTCGTCCTCTGAAACTAAGAATATTTTGTCATGCATGCCTGCAACTCAGAAGGCTAAGACAAAAGGATTGCAAATTTGAGGCCAGCCTCAGCAATTTAGGGAGGCCCTAAACAACTTAGCAAGACCCTGTCTCAATCCCTAGTACCAAAAGAAGAAGAAAAATAGAATGTTTCCCCATTTAAATGGTTGTGGGGGGCACCCTGAAGTTGTGGCTCAGTGGTAGAGGGCTTGCCTAGCACTGGGTTCAATTCTCAGCACTGCATATAAATAAAAAATTAAAGGTCCATTGACAACTAAATATATGTGTGTGTGTGTGTGTGTATATATATATATATATATATATATAAAATGGTTGGCAGGAAATCACAAGAATATTTCATAACACATGGAAATTATATGAAATTTAGATTTCAGCACTCATAAGTAAAGTTTTATTGGAACACGACTTTCCCATTACAAGGGTGAAGCTGAGCCCTTAAGACAGACCATAGGACTCCCAAAGTGTAAACTATTTGCTGAGTGGTCCTTTTTTTTTTTTTCCTGGTAGTGCTGGGGATTGAACCTAAGGCCTTGCCCATGTGCCAAGCCAGTGCTCTACCACTGGAGCTATATTCCCAGCCCTGTAGACCTTTATTCTAAATCATAACAAGGGTATTTTGCCTTAAGAATTGTTATATTTTAGCTTTACATTGCTTCAAAAGGTCTTGACTACTCAATAAATTTTACACCCTCCTTTTTAACATTCCCTCCAAAACTGGGTATAGTGGAGCACCCTTGATTTTGTTTGTTATTATTGTTTTTCTTTTATTTTTAAGCTGTGCTGGGAATAGAATCCAGGGCCTCCTGCGTGCCAGTCAAGCACTCTACCATTGAGCCACATCCTGACTTAGTGGAACATCCTTATAATCCCATCTACTCTGGAGGGAGACTGAGGCAAGAGGATCAAAAATTTGAGGCAATTTAGGGAGATGCTGTATTTTGTTGAAGGACTGGGAATGTAACTCATTGGCATAGTGCTCCTAGGTTCAATCTCCAGTACTGTAAAAATTTTCTCCTGCCCACAATTAAAATAATATTACAAATGTAAGATTTTTTTTTCATTTCAGCTAAGAAAGGAATTATTCTTTCAGTGTATCTTATAGAATGCTAGTCTACTTACCTTTAAGAAATTGTTCTTTTTATTTGGAATTTTGAAACATTAGTAATTTGCCATAGAGTTTTAGGAATTTGTCAAATGTCTCTTAGCTAATTAAATAGGTCTCCAAAGTCTCAATACAGTTTCAGAATTATGCAACTATCATGCAAATGTGTTTTGTAAATACAACTTAATAACTATCATTTTGCCCATAGCTTTTCCATTTATTTTATGTTTGATTTTTGGATTAAGGAAAATAATAGAACTAAGAAACTTTTCTCTATGAATTATTTAATTGTTCATGGAATAGTATTTTTGTGTTTTTCTCTATTTTTTGAGAATGTTATAATGTTTATGTGTAAACTGATTACAGTGTTCTTAGGTTTCATCGCTATGGTCTACATTTGTGTGCGTGCATGTGTGTGTGTGTGTGTGTGTGTGTACGCAGCAGTTTTCATTAAGCCCCATTTCTGTCTAGCTTATTAAGAATAAATTTTAAAAGTAAATTTTAAACTTTTTCTCACAGATGCTGTTTTCCCCCTATATTTAATTTTGTGTCTTACTCTGAGGCCTTAAAGTTCCTTGTGCCTATTTTAAATAATATGAGGACAAACTGAAAGACTTTAATGCTGAGTTTCTTTATTTATGCTCATTTTGTTATATCAGCTTTTAGTGAAGATAAATTTGTTTATTGTATGACCATGAGTAAAACCTCAATCCATAATAGATGACTTTCTGTTTTCTTTGTTTTCAGGCTGAGAGCACAGACAAAACAACAACTCTTAGAATATAAGTCAATGGTTGATGCATGTGAGTAATTTCATTTTCAAATAAAGTTTTGGGAGTTTGATGATGAATATTACTCTAGGGAAAAGAAAATCAACTTTATAAAAATTTATTTATGTATATTCTAGTGTAGCAAAACAAGTAAACAAAGAGACATGCAAGGTAAAGTATGGTACTTATAAGGAAGGAATAATGGAATAAGAGAGAGAGAGACTACATTAGACAGGGTGCTAGGTATGTCTTCTCTGAGAAGATGGTTTTAGAGGTAATCCAAATGATGAATCCCCCTTTTCTTATAGTCCTTGTTTTCCCTGTGAGATAATTTCATTAAAACATCAGAAAATTTGGGTGGTTTAATAGTCCATACTATAAAATTACTACAATTAAAGGAGAGGACAGATTTAAAGCAGGCCACACAGGATGTTTCATTGTAATCTTTGAAAGTGGATACTTAAAGCCAAACTCAGAAAGTCAAGGGTCATATATTTTCTCTCATATGTGGAAGCTGGGGAGGAAAAAATGGGTGGGGGGGTGGAGATCTCATGAAAATCAAGGGAGATCAGTATAGTAAAGGAAAGAGACCAGGGGAAGGGAGGAGAGAAGGGAAAGGGGAAGTACTGGAGAATGATATTGGCCAAATCATATTGTTATATTGTATGCATGTACAAATATATAATGAGTCCCACCATTATGGTAATTATGATAAATTAGTAAAAATAAATGGGAAAGGTGCTGGGGCTGTAGCTCAGTGACAGAGCACTTGCCTAGCACATTTGAGGCCCTGGGTTAAATCCTCAGCACCACATAAAGATAAATAAATTAAATAAAGGTATTGTGTCCATCTACAACTACAAAAAAAAAAAAATCTTAAAAAAATAAATAAATAGGGGCCGGGGTTGTAGCTCAGTGGAAGAGTGCTTACCTAGCCTGTGTGAGGCACTGGGTTCGATTCTCAGCACCACATAAAAATAAATGAAATAAAGGTCCATTAACAACTAAAAAATATTTTTAAATAAATAAATAAATGAGAGGGAAAAAATTTAGGAAAAAAGAGAGAAAGAAGATATTTAATCCTAGCTATTTGGGAGGGTAAGGTTGGAGGACTACAAATTGAGCCCAGCCTGAGCAACATAGCAACACCCAGTATCAAAAAGAAAAACAAAGATATTATATGAAATGATTCTTGTATCATATTTTAAAAAGATGCTACATGGAAGTATATTATTGATAGAGCACATGCTTACCATTTTCAAGACCATAAGACTGATCCCCAGCACACACACAAAATTAAAAATTAAAAGTAAAAAATATTACTGACTTAATTGATTAAAGGGTTTATTTTTATTTTTACAATAAAGGCATTTATTTTAAGAGTATAAGTTGATGGATTTTGACAAACACATGCATCTGTGTAACTGCTACAATTGCGATATAAAACATTTCTCTTGTACCAAAAGACTCTCTGTGCCACTTCATGGTCAGTCCCCCCTCTAAACCCCAGTAACGATTGATCAGTTTGATTTTTCTTCTAGAATTGTGTTGTCCAGCAGAGTAGTCACTAGCACCATGTGAATGTTTTTTTGTTTGTTTGTTTGTTTGTTTTTTGGTACTGGGGATTGAACTCTGGGGCACTCAACCACTGAGCCACATTCCCAGCCCTATTTTGTATTGTGTTTATAAGAGACAGGGTCTCACAAAGTTGCTTAGGGCCTCACTAAATCACTGAAGCTGGCTTTGAACTAGCAGTCCTCCTGTCAGTGCACATGTGGGTTTTTAAGTTAATTAAAATTTGAATTTACAAGTAAATTCTTTAGTTGTACTAGTCACATATCAAATGCTCAATAGCCACATGGGGCTAGTGGCTACTCTGTTGGACATCATAGACACAAAACTTTTCCATCATCATGGAAAGTCTTTATACAAGTACCACACTGTCTTGATTGATGTAGCTTCATAGTAAGTCTTGATATCAGTTACAATATGTCCTCCAACTTGGTGGTCCTTTTTCAAAATTGTTTTGCTATTCTAGATCCTTTGGTTTTCTACATACATTTTAATATTAGTTTATTAATTTCTACCCCAAAAAAAAGAATTTTGAATAGCATTTGAATGGGATCTAAACATCAGTGTGAGAAAAACTGTTATATTAGCACTATGGTTTCTCTTAATGTATAAACATTGTGTGTCTATCCATTTGGGTAGTTAGTAGTGTTTAGTGCAGAGGTCATAGTTTTGTAAACTTATCCTTATGTTTCATGGTGTTGAATGCCATTGTTCATGATAATTTTTTAATTTGAATATCTAGTTATTGCTAATATGTAGACCTACATTTGATTTTTTTTCCAGTGCTGGGGATCAAACTAACTCGGGGCTTTGCATATGCTAGCTGAGCACTCCAGCATTAAGCTATACCCCCAGTCTCCCACACTTGATTTTTTTACATTAAATACCTTATTCATTTTTTACTCCTTTTTATTTTTATCATTCTAAAACTGGTCTGTCCAGTATGTTAACCACTAACTCTGTGCAGCTCTTGAAATGTGGCTAGTCCTCATTGAAATGGGCTATAAATGTAAAAAAAGAATGTCAAATGTTTCATTAGTAATTTTAAAGTAATTGCATGCTAAAATAAAATTTTGGTTTTATCAAGCTAAATAACTACATTAAAATTATCACTTGGGGGGCTGGGGATGTGGCTTAAGCGGTAGCGCATTCACCTGGTATGCGTGCGGCCCTGGTTTGATCCTCAGCACCACATAACAAACAAAGATGTTGTGTCCGCCGATAACTAAAAAATAAATATTAAAAAAATTCTCTCGGGGCTGGGGTTGTGGCTCAGTGGTGGAGTGCTCACCTAGCATGCATGAGGCACTGGGTTCGATCCTCAGAACCACATAAATGTAAAATAAAGATATTGTGTCCACCTAAAACTAAGAAATAAAATAAATATTTAAAAAAAAAATTCTCTTGCTCTCACTCTCTCGCTCTCTCTTTAAAAAAAAAAAAATTATCACTTGGGAATGTGGCTCAGTGGTTAAGTGCCCTGGGTTCAATCTCCAGTACCAAAAAAAAGGGGGGGAAAAATAATATCACTTGTTTCTCATTATTTTTGTAATATGAAACTTGATTTTTTTGGCGGGAGGTGGGGGGTGGAGGTGGAGGATTACTGGGAATTGAACCCAGAACATTTTACCACTGAGTTACATCCTTAGACCTTTTTCTGTTTGTTTGTTTTGAGATAAGGTTTCACTAAGTTGCTGAATGGTAGCTGATTTTTAAAATTACTTCTTTGGGGAGTGGGAGTATAGTTCAGTGGTTGAACATGTGCTTAACATTTGATCCCCAAGACCAAAAAAAATAAATAAAATTACCCTTTTGCAGTCATAGTTTATATTACATTCCTTTTGAACAGCACTGTTCTAAACTATTACTGACTTCAAAAAATTATTTATTTGTAGATGAAGAAAAAACTCCAGAACAAATCATTCAAGAAAACCAAATTGAAGCGTATGTCATATTTTAAAATTTTATTTGTGGTTTTTACTAAGAATTAATCATGTTATCCATGTTATAGAATTGTCTTTCTTTTTTCTTTTATTTATTTTTTCCAAATAACATGTCATGCATTTATCAGGAAATTGTTAATGTGGAATGAAAACTTATATGTAGATGAGTGTACACTGGCATTCCCTTTTATAAGATACTATGCAAGTAACTCAGAAAGTATCAGTTTACCACAAATCTGTAAATATGTATAGATAAGTTGAGCTTGAAGAATATTTCTATTCCAATAGAGGTGCTTTGCTTTTTTCAAAGTCTTAATTTACATACTTATTTCAATTGACTTTTTCTAATGTTGCTGAAATAATTTTGTTCGTGTTCCTTTAATAGTAAAGTTGAAGACCTAGAAAATGAAATTGAAGAGGTAAAAAATGCTCTTGAAATGAAAAATCTTGCATTAGCCAGGTAATTGTGTCTGTTTTTTTTTTTTTTTTAACCCCCCCCCCCCCACAAAAACCTTTATTTACAGTTGAAATTTTAAACACAGACAATCGTGATTCTGAATCTGAAACTTCCAGGGTCTCTTGATCAAATGGGGTCACATCACATCGGGCAGGAGAGCAAACACAAAGGCCAGTCCAGCTTCTCTGACTCAAGAATATTACTCAGAGCAAGGGACAATCTGAAATGGCAGAAAACGCAAGGTCAGCTGAGAATGGGGAGATAAGCAGCCCAAGGCAACAGAAAGGCAACATTCCATGATAAATAATGCTTCCAGCTCTCCTCTACACTTCTCCAGAATGAGGGTAAAACCAGTCCAGCTCTTTGACATCAGTCCGACCTTTAGTTCCTTATGAAATGAATGGAGTTCAAGCTTAACTGGCACCAACATATCTTGCATAATCTTTCCCTACAGGAATGTATGTCTTCAGATAATTCCAGAATGGGGGATAGTGTCTTCTATACCTCAGTCATTCAAATAGCACCTTCAGAGCTGGGGATATAACTCTGTAGCAGAACACTTACCTAGCATGAGCAAGTCCTGGGTTTTGATACTTAACGCCGATTCAGTCAGTCTGGTCTACATCTCCCCACACTATGAGATTGCCACAGGCAGCTTGGACTTACTGTTGGGGCCTGTGGAAACATTCTCAATCTTTCTCATCATGAGAGGTCCATCAATGATTTTTCTAAACACTACATGCTTCCCATCCAGCCAATCACACTTAAAGCAGGTGATAAAGAACTGACAACCAGGGCTGGGGATGTGGCTCAAGTGGTAGCGCGCTCGCCTGGCATGCGTGGGGCCCGGGTTCGATCCTCAGCACCACATACAAAGATGTTGTGTCTGCCAAATGCTAAAAAATAAATATTAAAAAAAAAAAAAAAAAAAAAGAACTGACAACCATTTATACTGGGGCCACTGTTTGCAATGGAAAGGCCTGGAGCTGAGTGCCTACCTTTAAATTTTCAGCTGCAAATGGCCCCAGATAAATACTGGCGATTCCAGTACCATCTTCATTAACAAAATCTCCACCCTGAATTACGAAGTCTTTTATAACCCTGTGGAAGGTGCTCCCTTTGTATCCTTTTGGCACCTCATGTTTTCTGTACTCTAGTGCAGAACTACCTAAAGTTTTTGGCTGTCCATATACAGCTGGATCTTCACGTGGCCAACCTCCTACAAGTGGCAGGAGATGGTGTTCATCACCAGTTCATTTGAAGCACTAATCTACAATGCACGAAGGGCTCATGGAGCTACCCCAGCTCCATGCTGCTTGGCCTCTCCCACTCCTTCTGTCTGCCTAGCTTAACCTTTCATCCTGCCCAGTCCCTCTAATTATTACATTTTTAATGTAGGCATTATGAACTGAATAAAAAATGGTTATGGGTTCAAGGTGGAAAGAATTTTTTAACAAGATTAAATGAATTAGTCAATCATTAGTTAAATGATGATTATTACAAACTTTGAACCCTGAGAGAAAAGTTACATTGTTCCTTAGTATCTTCCTTTGAAGAAGTTATGTAGGATACAGTTAATGAGGAAACTTCATTTAAGAAAATGGAAATATGAGATTAAATCTCATTTGGTGTTTGAAAGGATTACATAGATTTTTTTTTAAGCTGCTATTGCTGAGTTGATTGCCTTTTTATTATTAGCTACTTGAGTTTAAAAGTAATTTACAGCAGCATGTTTTAAAGTTTATGGTCAAACATGGTTTTGTATTTTTCTAAGTGTCCCCATTTCAGACCCACGCTGATCCCACCAAAGTGGATGGTGTAGAGAACTCATCCAGCTCAAGATGGATTCAGACTCACTTGGCCTCAGCCTCACAATGCACAACTATGTGCTACAGCCCTGTTCATCTTGGCATTATTTCATGTTTCTATTTTATTCCTCAAAGTATTTCTTTTGGAATGCTGTTTAAAAATCTACTTACATTTTACATATATCTTAAGAAAAATCCATCTTTAACTTGTGTTAAAAATCCATCTTTAACATGTGTTTTTAATGTATCATAAATGTTATCCATGTTTGATAATACAGGCTTTTTCCTTCTCAGGATGCAACTGTCAACTGCACTTAAAAAAAACCTGGAAAAAAATGACACCATGAATAGGTATGATTTTCTTCCCCTGACTATGGGTTTGGAAAGGAAGGGAATAATTAGGTAGTTTTACATACTGCTTTTAGTTTTGTGAATTTTAAAAAAATTGACTGTCAGTGTTAGCCACTTTTAACTAGGAAATTTAAAAAAGATTAAAAGATGGAATTTTTATAGGCTCTTCCTAGGATTACAAATTTTATAGTCCTGTTGACATCTTTTTCCAAATGGATTGTGGCTGTAAGAAGCAAGTTGCATACAGAAGACCTGAAAAATTTGAAGGTTTTGACAGTTAACATTTATTTAGTGTTAACTATTATCCAGGAACAATACTATCTTACTTAATCTAACAACAACTCAATGAAATAAGAAATATATTTCTCATTTTTCATTGGTAGAAGTGAGCTTATTCAGATTAAAGAGTTTGTCAAGGAAGTTAAAATAAAAACTCTGGCTGTCAAAGTCTTCTATAACCTGTTCCCAAGAATTTGGCTTCAGACCTTACCTGTGATCTTACCCCTCAAATTCTGTAAATATCTCAAGATATTTACACCTTCCATTAGCACTGAAGAAGTTCCAAGATGTATCTGAACATTTTACTGAGTGTCTTAGTTTAGACTAATTTTCATTCCTCCAATATTCTAGATAACTCTCAGATTAAAAATCCTAAAATCTGAATTTAGGTTTTCTGGACTATTGTTCCTCCATAAAAGAGAGCTTAAAACATTCTCAAGATAGTTGGTTGGGGTACAGAACAGATTCATCATATGATACTCAAAGACCACAGAAAGATCAAACAGGCCAAGACAGTGCCTTTAACATGTTTTAAAATTTATAACTATTTCAAAAAATTAACTGGAGCTGGGTGTGGTGATGCACACCTTTAATCCCAGTGACTTAGGAGGCTAAGGCAGGAAAATCACAAGTTTGAGACCAGCCTCAGCAATTTAATGAGGTCCCGAGAACTTTTTTTTTTTTTTCCATATAATTGAGGTCCCGAGAACTTAGTCTCAAAATAAAAAATTAAAAGAGCTGGGGATGTGGCTCAAGCAGTAGCGCGCTCGCCTGGCATGCGAGCGGCCCGGGTTCGATCCTCAGCACCACATACAAACAAAGATGTTGTGTCCACCGAAAACTCAAAAATAAATATTAAAAAAAAAAAAAAAGAGCTGGGGATGTGGCTCAATGATCAAGCACTCCTGAGTTTAGTTCCCAGTACAAAAACACATTAACTGGAACACCATTAGTTTGAACATCTCTAGCACCTAGGGCTCTAGTGCTTTGGGTTTTTTTATGTAAGCAAACAAAAGCCCAATGTAAACAGTGAAAGAAAATACTTACTCTCTCAGAAACCACTAAATAACCTTTAACTAGAGACTTTTTTTTTTTTAAGTTGTCAATGGACCTTTATTTTTTTATTTATATATATGTGGTGCTGAGAATCGAACCCAGTGCCTCACACATGCTAGGCAAGTGTTCTACCACTGAGCCACAATCCCAGGCTGTAACTAGAGACTTTTGACTTTGACCAACCAAATGTATTTTCTTTGATTTGCTTTGGTGAACACTGACATTTCCTCCGCTTGTTGTAACTAATGTAAAAATGAGTTCACCTTTCCCAGGTCATGCAAAGGTTCTCCTTTTTGAGCTCTCTAAGTTTCTTAGTGTTTTACCCACCTTTCTGACTATCAGAATAATTGGAATTGTCACAGTAATCACATTGCTAGTCATAGCCCAATCCTACTGTCACTGTCTTTGAAAGTGGGAGTTGAAGAGTCCATATTTAACAAGCCTCCCAAGTGACTGTGGCATTTTGAAGCATGAGAACCACTGCTTTGTCCAGTCTTATTCCACACCTTTTATTCCAGCCATACCAAACTACCTGATCTAGGTACTTATTGCACATTTTTTAAGATTCAAGGATTTCCCTTCTTTGTCATTTGCATAACTCTGGTTCATATTTACTACTGCTATATACTATGGTTGTAGATTTATGTTTCTCCCCCACTGGGTTCTTTCCTCTTTGAAAATACATACTGTGTTTTGTTTTATTTTACATCCTGGTGTATGGCACTGTTCTTCCCAAGTAGTAAGCACTCAGAAACATTTTTTGAAGAAACAGGAATTGAAAGTAACTTATTGCCAGGCACTGTGGCACACGCCTGTAATCCTGTGGCTCTGGAGACTGAGACAGGAGGATCAAGCGTTCAAAGCCAGACTCAAAAATAGCGAGGCACTGAGCAACTCAGTGAGACCCTGTCTCTAAATAAAATACAATATCGGGCTGGGGATGTGGCTCAGTGGTCGAGTGCCCCTGAGTTCAACCCCTAGTACTCAAAAAAAAATAAGATAAAAATAATTCTAGTTACTTCCCAAAGGCCCCAATCTCCAAACACTGTTATTAAGTTTCTAATAGGCTCTGGGTGAGGTGGCTTATGCCTATAGTCCAGAGACTGGAGGCTGAGGCAGGGGGATCACAAGTTCAAAGTCAGCAATTTAGCAAAGCCCTAAGCAATTTAGTGAAACCCCATCTTAAAATAAAAAATAAGAAAAAGGGCTGGTGATGTGGGTCAGTGGTTAAGTGCCTTTGGGTTGAATCCCTAGTACCAAAAAAAGAAAAAAAAGTTTCTAAACAGTGAACCTTTATAAATTACATTGAAACTATGGCCCTAAGAGCTGGAGATGTAGTTCAGTTGTAGAGCATTTGCCAAGCATGCTGGAACCTTGGAACCATTGAACCTTGTTCAATACCAGTACCACAAAAAACAGCAAACCAAAAAACTGTAGCAGTATTCTACATTATACTTTAATGGTGAATACATATCATCACACATTTGTCAAAACACATTTAAAAGCCCAAATGAACTTTCACATCAACTATGGACTTTAGTTAAAGATGAGGTATCAGTGCAGTTTTATTAATTGTGACAAATGCACCACCTGGTGGTGGGGAGGCTGAGTATGTGTGGGGACAGAGTATGCAAAGTATAAGTCTTTTTCTTCCTAAATATGGAATATTTAGAAATATTCATTCTTTTTTTAAATTTTTTTTTTAGAGAATTTTAATATTTATTTTTTGTAGTTTTCGGCAGACACAACATCTTTGTTTGTATGAGGTGTTGAGGATCGAACCCAGGCCTCATGCATGGCAGGCGAGCACGCTACTGCTTGAGCCACATCCCCAGCCCTAGAAATATTCATTCTTTAATTCAATATTCTTTCTTATCTGGGACCACAGTTTTTTCTAGGGAACGCATCCATAATTTTAAGAAATTTACATCAAACTTTTCCAGATTTGTAAGTAATGGCTTTCTACTAAGGAGTAGGGGGTTCAATAAAAGTAAATATACACTAATTGATGCCTTCATTAATGAGATATATTTATTATTTTTAGTTAAATATAATCATATTTTTATTCCTTTGCAGTGTGCTCATGGATAACATGAAACACATATTAAAGCTGAATAAGTTAATAATGAAATCACAGCAGGTAAACTTGCACATTGGGCTACTATGCATTCTCATGTTTTCAGAGACAATTTTTTGCTGATAACTGTATCATATGTTTAAAAAAGATTGGGGGCTGGGATTGTGGCTCAGCAGGAGAGTGCTTGCCTAGCATGGGCGGGACCCGTGTTCCATCCTCAGCACCACATAAAAAAATAAAGGCATTGTGTTGTGTCCATCTACACCTAAAAAATAAATATTTTTTTAAAAAAAAAAAAAAAGGATTGCCCAAAGAGGGCTGGGTTATAGCTCATTGGTAGAGCACTTGCCTCACATGCGTGAGGCACTGGGTTTGATCCTTAGCACCACATAAAAATAAATAAATAAAATAAAGATATTGTGTTCATCTAAAACTAAAAAATAAAAATAATAATAATAATAAAAAAAAGATTGCCCAAAGAAAGCTGGGCTTGGTAGTGCACACTGTAATCCCAGTGGCTCAGGAGGCTGAAGCAGGAGAATCACAAGTTCAAAGCCATCCTCAGCAACTTAGCAAGGCCCTAAGCAACTTAGCAAGACCCTGTTTCTAAATAAAATATAAAAAAGGGCTGGGGATGTGGCTCAGTGGTTAAGCACCATTGGGTTTAATTAGTTTTAAAAAAAACTTTTTTTTTTTTTTTTAACATTTTTTTTTAGTTGTGGTTGGACACTTTATTTATTTATTTTTATATGGTGCTGAGGATCCAACCTAGGGCCTTGCACATGCTAGGCAAGTGCTCTACCGCTGAGCCACAACGCCAGCCCCTTTTTCATAACTCTTATTGCCAACAAATGATCAACATATAAACTACTATCTTCTCCCTTTTGTTGTATGAAGTAGAAGAATTGAAAATGGAAACTTTAGAAAACCTGGATAGATGAAATTCAATTATTTAAGTATTCTAGATTTATTCTTAAATAATATGCTTTAATCTTTTTATTTTAATAACAGGAATCTTGGGAATTAGAGGAAAAACTGCTTGATGTTAGAAAGAAGAGATTACGTATGTAGAATACTTTTTGTTGTTTTGATAGAACACATTTTTACCTGTTTTGGAAATTGATAAGGCCAGATCTCTCAGCTACTGAGAAATTTTTTAATTTTTAAAATTTTGAATGTGGAAATTTTAAAAATATGAAATATATTTGCTTATTTATTCTTGTGGTTTAGAACTTTAAATCATAAAAATTAATACATTCTCAGTGGGGGGAAATCAAATGATACAGAAAATTATAATGCAAAAGTCATGCTTCCTTCCCATGTGGTCTCAGTCTGATACATGTCATTAGAGATCTTCTTTCAGGCCCATAGAAAATAGTTATATATGCTAAGCCCAGTGGAACTTGCCTATAATCCCAGCTACTCAGGAGGCTGTGGCAGGAGGATCACAAATTCAAGGCCAGCCTGGGCAACTTTATTGAGACTCTGTCTCAAAAGAAAAAATAAAAAGGATTAGGGATAGGGGAATATAGCTCAGTGGTAGAGTACCCCAGATTCAATCCCCAGTACTGAGGGATAAAAATATATATATTATTATTTTTTTTTAGTTGTTGATGGACCTTTATTTTATTCATTTATTTATATGTGGTGCTGAGAAATGAACCCAGTACCTAACACATGCAAGGCAAATGCTCTACTGCTGAGCCATAACCCCAGCCCCCAAAATATAGATAATTTCTAAATAAACAGTTGATACATATGGTTCTATAGCCTTTCACTTAATTTATGATGACATGAGGTAGCTTTTTGCATTGAAACTATTAAAATGTTTATTTCAAAAGTAATATACATTCTCTATAGAAAATTTAGAAAAAGGTAAATATATATAGAAAAGGTTAATTTTTTTTTCCCTCAATCATCAAGAGATAATCTTTAATGCACGCCTGGGGATGTGGCTCAAGCAGTAGTGCGCTTGCCTGGCATGCGTGCGGCCCGGGTTCGATACTCAGCACCACATACAAACAAAAATGTTGTGTCTGCCGAAAATTGAAAAATAAATGTTAAAAATTCTCTCTCTCTCTCTTTAAAAATAATCTTTAATGCATATTTCTTTTTTTAAATATTTTTTTTTAGTTATAGATGGAAAAAATACCTTTATTTTATTTGTTTATTTTTATGTGGTGCTGGGGATTGAACCCAGTGTCTCACACATGCTAGGTAAGTGCTCTACCACTGAGCCACAACCCTGGCCCCAATGCATATTTTTTTTTTTTAATTGGCATCATTCTTTTTTCTACTGTAAACTTTTTTTCATTTACCATCATATAGGACTGATGTCTTATTTTTAAACATTATATAGATTTGCCTCCTAGTCGGGTATCTTGGTCATCTATTCTGATCACCCTGTTGATGTTTCATTTTCTTTTTCATTGCATTCTAACCTGCTTTTATTTCATTAATGTCAAAGATTAAGCCCTTTGAGATATACCCATTTATACTTTCAAATTGGTAGTTTAATTCTCAGAACTTTTGGGGGATATACAAAAATATTGTCTGTGATATTTGTCCCTAGAGAAGGGGATCTTATTTTTTATTTAAAATTTAGCTTATGTGTCATTTATGTAATTAAAGGGGAAAAAGTATTTGCTTTTATTTATAGGTATCGCCTGCCTATGTTGACAACCTAGAGTAAGTTCTCTTTTACATCATGCCACTTCAAATGACAGCTGTTATTGTTGTACATAAATATTTTGAACATTTCACTGAGGACATTGTTCAACAAAATTAAAATATTGCTGGGCGTGATAGACCATGCCAGTAATCCCAACTACTTTAGAGGCTGAAGCAGGAGGATCACAAATTCCAGGTCGCCCTGGGTAATTTATTCAACCCCTGTCTCAAAATAAAAGTAAAAAATGTACAGGTACCAGACAAGGTGGCACACACCTATAATCCTCGTAATTTGCGAGGGTGAGGCAGGAGGATCACAAGTTCAAGGCCAGCCTCAGCAATTTAGCAAGACCCTGTCTTAAAATAAAAAGAGCTGGGAATGTGACTTAGTAGTTAAGCACCCTGGGCTCAATCCCCCACCCAAAAAAGGGTAGGGGATAGTGGACGTAGCTCAGTTGTAGAGATTACTTTCCTAGCATGCAAGAGGACCTGAGCTCAATCCCCAGTACTGCCAAAAAAAACTAATTTAAAATACTGTTATTTTGTACCAGTGAAGTCATTTTCAGATCAAAATAGAACTGTAGCCTAAAATGCTGTTTATTAAAATTTTTCTTTTGTGTAGAATAACAAGGAAATATTCTACTTCATAATTTCTGAGATCTTTGTTTATAGAATCGTCATCATATATAGTATGTTGTTTTGTTTTTACCTAATAGAATTAAAACAAGCTTCAGAAAGTAAGCTTTTAGAAATACAGACAGAAAAGAACAAGCAGAAAGAAGATCTGGACAATGTGGAAAATTCAGACAAGATAAAGGCCATGCAAAAAAACCTACAGAAAGAGATACAAATTACTACAGTTATTCAACATGTGTTCCAGGTAACATTTATATAAATTAGGAGAGAAGGTGTAAATAATATTTTTATAGTGTTGGCTTATTTTATTTAGTTTTTGATCCTAATAAATAATTCAGTACTAGGGCTGAGGATGGTCAATAACTCTGGATCATTGAGCCATAGTTTTTCAAAGAAAAACAACCAGAATTTTTATTGAATATGATCCTAATCATGCCTCTTATCTACCACAAAAATATTGTTAACTTTTTAGAGAGTCTTGAAACATTTCAAGGGCTGAGAACTAGGTCTTTTATCTCTTTTGAAAATAAGGCTAATTACTTATGGGTAAGTTATTGCCTTTCACCATACTGGTACAAAATGAACTCTGAACCACATCCGAGGTCTTTTTCCTCCAGTCTAGGATAGCATTACAAGTATCCTTAACAAGTAAAAGCTTATGCATTGTAATTTTTGTCTAGCATTATAGGAATCAAGGCAGCCCTACTGAAGATAGGAATAAAGACACAAGAATGTACTACCATTTTTCCTCATGATCACAGAGCTATATACCAAATAATGTTCAATAGATAAGATAGTGAAAAGATTTTTTTTAAATTTTATTAAATGTTTAAAAGTACCTATAACTTTAAAAAAAATTTTTTTTTCTTATTATAGAACCTCATTTTAGGAAGTAAAGCTAACTGGGCAGAGGATTCTGCCCTCAAGGAAACTGTTCTACAACTTGAGAAGAATCTCACCATGATCTAATAAAAAATCTGTTTTGGCAGATTTCAAGTGAAATATATTTCAGTGTTTTTTAAACCATTCTAATGCTGCAATTTTTTGGCTTGAATTAACCCTATATTATGGAATCTGTTTTATATGTGATTATTAAAGTGACAGACATATTCTTTTTTTTAAAATATTTATTTTTAGTTATAACAATATCTTGATTTTATTTTTATGTGATGCTGAGGATCAAACCCAGTGCCTCATGCATGGTAGGCGAGCACTCTACCTCTGAGCCACAATCCCAGCCTGTGACAGACATATTCTAAAGGTGTCCAAAAATCTTAGCTTTGGGAGAGAAGACATTTGGTCCAATTTCTGTTTAATGTGGACATTTTCAACATTCTTGATAGTCCCACTTCTTATTTGGAATACTTAGGTTCATTTATACATGTAGTTTTTGGTTTTGTTACCATGTTAAGGATGGAACCCGAGGTCTCACACAGGCCCGGCAAGTATTCTACCTCTGAGCCACAACCCCAAGTCATATGCATTTGTTTATCAACCAAAATAGTAGAAAAATGTGTAAGTGTCAACAGTTGTGATTATTTGTAGTAGGATTTTTTTTTTAAGACTTGACTCCTTCTGGGCTGGGGTTGTAGCTCAATAGTAGAGCGTTTGCTTCACACACGTGAGGCCCTGGGTTGGATCCTCTGCCCCACATAAAAATAAAGACATTGTGACAATCTACAACTAAAAAAAAAAAAAAGACTTGGGGATGGGGTTGTGGCTCAGTGGTAGAGTGCTCGCCTAGCATGCATGAGTCACTGGGTTCGATTCTCAACACCACATAAATGTAAAATAAAGATATTGTGTCCACCACAAACTTAAGAATAAATATTTTTAAAAAAAGACTTGACTCTTTCATTTATTATTATTTGTTTGTTTTTGGTGGTGCTGGGGATTAAACCCAGGACCTTGTGCATGCTAGGCAAGCACTCTAGCAACCTGAGTTATCCCCAGCCCTGTAGTAGGATTTTTTAAAAAATATTTTTGGTTGTAGATGGACACAATACCTTTATTTTATTTATTTATGTGGTGGTGCTGAGGATTGAACCCAGTGCCCCACACACGTGAGGCAAGCACTCTACCACTGAGCTACAACCCCAACCCATGTAGATTTTGATTGTCCTATCTCCCTCTCTTCCCCGACTTCTCTCCTTTTTTTTTTTTTTTTTTTTTTTTTTTTTTTTTT
>NW_025999990.1:374055-385437 GCF_001458135.2 Marmota marmota marmota | reverse complement strand
GGCCTCAAGCATGCTAGGCAAGATCTTTACCATTGAGCTATATCTGCAGACCTTACATTTCTCTATTTAGCATATGCATTACCTTTAAAAATGAAATTTCAAAAATAAATGTTGCTTTGCTTTACTAATTAAAAAGTTGTGCTGAGCACCGTGGTTGTTACCTGTAATCCCAGCAACTAGGGAGGCAGAGGCAGGAGGGTTGCAAGTTCCAGCTTTACAACTTAGCAAGGCCCTGAGCAACTTAGCAAGACTTTGGCTCAGTGGTTAAACACTCCTGGGTTCAATTCCTATTACCCTACCCCCCCCCCCCAATAGAACTTTTTGTAGCATTTAGAAAACTTAAATTCTTTTATTGATTCAGAGCTGTTTATCATTTTTTACAGACAACATAGTGTTCTTGAAGGTATTTATACTTAAGAAGGTATATTCATTGGGCTGGGGATATAGCTCACTTGGTAGAGTGCTTGTCTTGGATGCACAAAGCCCTGGGTTTAATCCCCAGCACCCAAAATAAAAGGGGTGGTGGTATATTCATTGAATAATAGCATTTGAAATCTGTTCTTTGGATTAATAATCAAAATAGATTTGCCTAAATTCATTCTAAATACTCGTCCTTTTCTTTGGAATATTTACAGTTTTACTTCATTTGTTTTAATAAATCATAATTTATGTGTTTTATTCTTTTTATAACATTTTTTATTTTTTGGAAGTAGTTGGAAACAATACCTTTATTTTATTTATGTATTTTTATGTAGTGCTGAGGATTAAACTCAGGGCCTCGCATGTGCTAGATGAGCTCTCTACCACTGAGCCATCATCCCAGCCCCATGTGTTTTATTCTTTTTGCCACAATATTATCTTCATAAATTATTGTAAAGAAAGTTACATTTTTTATACAAAAACATTTTGGGAAATGCCTTTTTGATCCAAAACAGCATTAAATAAATCAAAAATACTATATTAATAAATCCCAATCCACAAGGTGTGGTGGCAAAAACCTGTAATCCCAGGGACTACAGAGACTGAGGTAGGAGGATCACAAGTTTGAGACTAGTCTCAGCAAGTAAGCAAAACCCAAGCAATTTAGGGAGAGAGACCCTGTCCTGTCTCAAAATAAAAAGAGCTGGGATGGGGGTAGGGGTTGTGGCTCAGTAGTAGAGTGCTTGCCTAGTGCGGGTGAGGTACTGGGTTCGATCCTCAGCACCACATAAAAATAAAGGGCTGGAGTTGTGGCTCAGAAGTAGAGCACTTGCCTAGCATGCATGAGGCACTCAGTTCGATCCTTAGCACCACATAAAAATAAAAAATAAAGATATGTGTCCACCTATAGCTAAAAAAATACTTTTAAAAGGTGTGAGGGGGGAGCTAAGTTAGATCTAAATATTTTATTAAATATAGTTTCACTTTTTTATCAAGAAAATAAGTTGGACTGGATATTCATCTTTTTGAGTTCTCCTGATAGATTTACAGGAAAAGGATGCATGGAACAGAAGTATAAAAAGAAGTCAAAGTCCAGGTAAGATAAGGGCATTGCTAGGCTTGGTTGTGCAAGCCTGTAATCTCAGTGATCTGGGAGGCTCAGGCTGGAGGATCAAAAGTTCAAGGCCAGCCTCAGCAATTTAGCAAGACTATATGAAAAATGAATAAGGAAATGTAGCTCAGTGGTAAAACACTGGGTTTGATCCCCAGTACCATAAATGGGGAGGGCATTAAAAGGACACAATAGATTAAGGGTGTAGCTCAGTGGTCTAACATGTGGTTAGCATGCACAAGGCCCTGGGTTCAATCCCCAGTATTCTCCTCCCCCAAAAGAGGGACACAATACAAGAGATAGGATAAGATGTATGTTTCATGTCCTTGTAAACAAATAATAGCATTGAGGATGCAGACAAAAATCATGAGACCTAAGTAGGCTGAGTAAACAAATGATCTGATGACAGCCTCAGGAGGCTGACTGGAACTGAGGAACAAGAAATGAAGATACTGTTGTGCCTTAGATATGAGGTATGCCCCAAAGCTCATGTGTGAAACAACACAAGAATTTTCAGAAGTGAAATTTTGTTATGAGAGGTGTAACCTAATCTGTGAATTAATCCACAGATATGGGTCAACTGGATCAGAACACAAAATTTAATACTGTCAAGACCCCAAGGGTTGGTCACTGCTACTGTGACTTCTAGAAGCCCAGAGAAAGTATCCTACCCTCAGCTAAATGCTATAGTAGTGGTAAGGGAAGGGAATAAGAAATAAGGAAATGGGCATGCTGGAATGGATGTATTTTCTGAGATCAGAAAATCCAATTACAAAATGGGAAGAGACACTAAGAGCAAATAATCACCTAAGATAATGCAGTGTTGCAGACACATACCTGTCTTGCAGCCATTCTTTTTTGGATGTTGGCCCATTTTCCCAGTCTGATGGTCTGGAATTTTCTGAGAATTTTGTCAGGCCAACTTGAAAGCAGAGACTCCAGGAAAGCCAGGGTTGATGAATCTTTGTGCCATCTCGCTTTCTTAGTGAGGTTGCATGCCTGGCATTCTGAGAGCCGTGTTCTACCCAATACCATGAACTATGTTTTCATTTTATAGTTTTGTGCTTTTGTGCATCTGCTCACTGCCATGCTTGTTTTCCCAAAGCTTTTTTCTTTTTCAGCTCTGATTCTTTTTTCTTTTCCCTCTTTTCTTCCTCAAGTAGAATCCATCGCTTCTCCACCCTACTCCACTTTCCCCCAACATGTCGTGTACCTCTAGTTGCCCAGGTCTTGGAGGTGAATAGTTCTGGAGATTTACCTTTCTAGCAAGTTCTCCAAGTAATTTTGCTACCAATATTGTGGGAGACCTTTGCTTTTGTGGCTTAAGTAAGCTTGTCTGCCCCCTTTCGGTGGCTTTTTCAAGTTGTTGTATGCACTACCGTTTAGTATCTAGAATAGATCTGGGAAGATGGCAGAGCTAAACTGCGAGGATTTCCTGTAGCAACCCTGCCTTGATTAAGGCTATGAAACCCAAATTTTTTTTCTTTTTCTAAGTTTCAATGAACCTTTATTTTATTTATTTATATGCAGGGCTGAGAATCAAACCCAGTGCCTCACACATGCTAGGCAAGAGCTCTACCATTGCACTATGACCCCAGCCCTAACACCCAACTTTTGACCTCATTTCTGGCTCTAAATAGACTATCCTATCCTCAGACTGGAAGGGAATTATCAATATAAAAGTGTGGCACAGCTTCTGCAATTGTGGCTTACAGTCTTGGCTTACAATTCTTTTTTGGGGGAGATACCAGGGATTGAACTCAGGGGCACTTGACCACTGAGCCACATCTCCAGCCCTATTGTATTTTATTTAGAGATAGGGTCTTACTGAGTTGCTCAGCACCCAACCGTTGCTAAGACTGGCTTTGAACTTTTGTAATCCTCCTGCCCCAGCATCCTGAGCTGCTGGGATTACAGGCGTGAGCCACCGTGCCCAGCTGTGACTTAACAGTCTTGAACATACATATTAAGGAGAACCTGCAATAATTGCCTGTCCAGAGCCTCAATTGCAAAAAAGCAGATCCTGAACGCTGCCCCAAGAGTGATGTTGATCCCTCTGGTCTCCCCCTCCCTTGCCCCATGTTTCTTCCCTTCCTACCCCCATAAGTATAGAGGAGAGATCTCAAGACTAGCAAGCACTGTTCTAACTATGGAGCAGCTTTCCTAATGCAGACTTGGGCAGGGCTGAAGTCCACAAGGCACTTCAGATTTCCAACAAGTTAGCCTAATTTCAGCAACTTGAAATGTTGAAATTTGCCTGTCAGCACTGAGACTTCCTGAAACCAAAACCTCTTGCACCAGGGATTTCTTAATATCAGGGCTTTAAGGTAAGTCTGGCTGTTTTATCTCAGCAGTCTTTTTTTTTTTTTTAAAGGACATCTGAGGGCATTGTTGGTTTGTGCCTTACACCCATGAAAATCTATCCCCCACCCCTAGAAATAGGGCCAAAGAGGCAGTACTAAACCCTAACCCTTTTTCCTTCAAGGGTTAGGGTTTAGTACATTCAACAATTTACTACTGTCCTCAAGCTCTCCAACTGATCTGATTTGGAACCTAAGATTCCACTGAGATTGTTTGGATTCTTAGTCCAGAAATACTTTTTGATTTGTCTTCTCACAGATTTATCACCTGTTTTCTGGTTTTATTTTAGAACATAGGGAAAAGACCAGAAGAATTTGGATGGATGGTGCTTGAAATTTTAGCCTCTACTGATAATTCACAAGAAGAAAAAAAAAATGTAAAAGGCAAACAATGTTAAGGATGTATCTGTAACATTCTTAAATGTTTTTGTTTTGTAATCCTCACAGAGACCCTCTCAAGTAGGATACTGGTGGAAACTCTTTGCTTTTACTCTTTTTCTTGAGGCACTTTGTTTATTAAGCGCATGTAAAAACAGTTTCTACCAAGAAAGCATTCTGATTTTTAGCCAGTTTAGGCACTATGGCTATGTAACACACTAAGCCTTGCACTTAAATGAGAGGTTGTCCTTCACAGCTGGCATTGTGGAAGAAATGCTTCCATTTCTCCAGGAGCTACTGAAATGCCTCTTTGAGGGTGGTTCTTGGTCAGTTCACAGTCTTATAGCTCAGCCTCATTGCTGAGGCAGGAGGCTAGGGATAACAAGATGTTGGAATATATCAAGATGTCAGCGGGGATCACAGAAACAGGTACCTGCTTAAATCACCATTACCATAAGAACTGCCCTGGCTCCTTAGGACCACCCACATCACCATAGAAACAGCCATAGCAACAAGTTCTGTAGAGGGCTTATCACCATAACAAATCCTGCCTCAAGTTCTGTATTCCAATTAGGTGAAAATAAAATAGCCAACCAGAAAAATGGGGCAGGGTTTCTAGTCAGGTCTGTGGGAAGAGGATATAGGACAACTCACTCAGACACTGGGGCCTTAGCTACTCTCTCTCAATCGGCCTGCTGCACTTTACAGAGTGTAATTTCACTTTCAATAAATCTATACTGTCTGCTACCTCCATGTGTCTCGTGAATTCTTTGTTTGTGATGCCTAACCCTGACATCATATTCAACCCTCCTCTGGTAACGATTGGCAAGCCAGCCAGGAGGTAAGATGTCATGCCCATTTATTCCTGTTGCTCATTTTATTTTCACCTAATTAGAATATCGGACTTGTCACAGGAGTCACTCTGGTGATGAATCCTTCACAGGACTTGTAGCAGGCAATCTCATGATAACATGGGTGATGCAAGCAAGTACATGGTTCTGTGGCCTGGCCAACATCAGGGTGTCCTAACACCACCTCCCTGACCCAGCTTTCTCTAGACTTTCTATCAGACTCTGAGAGTACCACTTTCAGATGGAGGAGCAATTGACCCTCTCCCTGGGGCATCCTCAGGGAAGATCAGAATGCACCTCCTGGGAACTCTTCAGCCTGTAAGGGTGGAGATACTGTGACTTTACTGGAACCTCTGTATCAGCCTCTCTTGCTATGTGCCTACACTGGCTCCTCAGGATTCTTTGTGTGCATTTGTGCATGGATTTCCTTTTAATGTGTTTATGCCTCCTACAATTTTCTGTCTTATGCACTAGAACATGGGCCTTACCAGGAGAGCAATTACTGTCCCTTTTATTAATTAAATTTGACCAAAAAAAAAAAGTGGGAGCATGATTTGGATTGCTGGAATATGGCCACCCAGTCCCTGGCTGATAAAGTAGGCTGAGTGCTCCTTAGCCTCTTGAGTAGAAAGGCTGAATTTCATTGGACTCAAAAATACAAGGGGGCTGGAGTTATGGATCATTGGTAGAACATTTGTCTCACATGTGTGGGGCATTGGGTTCTATCCTCAGCACCACATAAATAAATAAAATAAAGGTATGGTGCCCATCTACAACTAAAAAGAAGGCTTTAAAAAAATAGTTACAAGGATGCCCGGAGTCAGGCACTACATCCAGGAGTCTTACAAATTATTGTTGGTCACCTCCCTTGGGGAAAAATTCTACCTCACCCCAAGGTTAAGAAAGCACCCCAGAGGGCTGGGGTTGTGGCTCAGTGGTAGAGTGCTTGCCTAACACTTGTGAAGCACTGGGTTTAATCCTCAACACCACATAAAAATAAATAAAGGTATTGAGTCCATATGCAGCTAAAAGAAAAAAAAAAAAAAACACCCTAGAGAAAACAAACTGGGACTTACCCTCCTGGGCCTCTGTGCTGGTTTCTCATCCTTCACCCCAGCCCTAGGCTTCATGTGACTCCTTGTTTTTTGCAATCAATTCTTTGCTACCACGGCAATCTACAAAGGCATCTATCATCTCAGTGAGCAACTTAGGAGCCAAAAGGGACTCAAAGGATTAGAGAAAGAATATGCTCTAGGGAACATTTACTACTGTGCACTCTTAAGGGCTAAATATGTCTGGCCACCTAAGCCAGGATCCCCAGGGGATGCCGCAGGGATACCTAAATCAGAGATATCTCATTCCTCTGAGGGATGCTTTGGATGGAATCTCGTCCCAAGATCCTTAGGGTTTCCTCTTTCACAGATAACCATGGAAGGAAATACCTGTATAGCACATGAGTCCCCTTGTGGCAGTATTCTCAGCCTCTGGGACTCCTTCTACTTTGATAACCTGAAGAAATAAAAAGATGCCTCACCTTCTATTATAATACTATCTGGACCCAATATGAATTAGGAGACTCATAACAGTGGCCCATTAACAGTAGTCAAAACCATAATACTGGCTGGCTGCCTATGGACTGAGACTTATGAAACCATAAGCACCAAATAACGTTTTCCTCCTCCCAAATTGTTCTTGTGAGATCTTTTGGTCACAGCAGGAAAAACAAAACAAAACAAACAAACACCCCACTGACTAAATCAGCTTTCAAAATACCTGAAGTAGTCACTTGTAAAGTGAAAAGGTTCATTTGGCTCAACAGTTTTGGAGGTTTCAGTCCATGATCACTTGGCCCTGTTGTTTGGCAGCATATGGTGGTAAAGCAAAATTGTTCTGCTCGTGTCTGGAAAGCAAAAGAAGGAAGAGGCTGGGGTCCCACTATTCCTTTAAAAAATATGCCCCAAGTGACCTGACCTATATATCTCTCATTAGGTCTCACCTCATAAAGATTTCATTGCTTGCCAAAAGTAACACACTGGGCACAAAGCCTTTGTCATGAAATAATCATTCTAACTATTTACTCATGGAAGGACTTCTGTGTTGTTTTCAGTTTGGGCTATAAATGTATAAATAAATTTATACTCATGTACAGGTATAAAAAGTATTTATTTCTCTGGAATAAATGACAAGGAGTGCAATTCCAGGGACCCTTAAGATACAAATGAAAGGCGAAGGTAAAATGACATAGACACTCTGGAAAAGTGGCTTTGTTTGTTTCACAGTGCTGAGGATCAAACCCAGGGCCTCACATAAGTAAGCACTTTACCACTGAGCTAAATTCCTAGCCTGGGTCCTAGTCCAAGCCGGTATTCGAGAGCCGGCAGCGAGCGGGCCTCCTTGGCTGTGTGAAGTTGGCGAATCTGAGAAGACCCACTTCTTGTTTAATGGATGATGGCATTTGAGCAGTTACCAAAAAAGGATTGGTACAGCATTCTGGGAGCAGACCCGTCTGCAGATGTGTCAGACCTAAAACAAAAGTATCAAAAGCTCATACTGATGTATCATCCAGATAAACAAAGTACAGATGTGCCAGCAGGAACAGTGGAGGAATGTATACAGAAGTTCATCGAAGTTGATCAGGCATGGAAAATTCTAGGGAATGAAGAGACAAAAAAAGAGTATGACCTGCAGCGGCATAATGATCATTCTTTTTTTCTGAGTTGCCGATGTGGTGGAAAATACAGTGTTTCCAAAGATGAAGCAGAAGAAGTTAACCTGATTTCTTGTGATACATGTTCACTAATTATAGAACTACTTCATTACAGCTAAAATTGTTGACTACTATTGGAATACTTCAACTGTATATTCAGACATGATGATGAGAGGCCATTCGAGCATTAAGGAAATGGATTTTTTTTCTTACCTATTATTTGCAAAGAAACGAGAAGATTATCAAGCAGAGATCACCTACATTTTAAAAGATTAATGTAGTTATTTATATGTACTTATAAACTATATTTATGTTGCCATAAAAAGGACTTGAGTTATATTTTATGGATTCCCATCTTAAAACCTTTGTTTTCTCCTTGATAAAACATAAGAATTATTTTTCTTAACATAAATATGTCTCTTATTGGGAAATATTATCATCATATTCCTTTATATTTATAAAGTGTCTAACTGATAATGTTCCCAACAGGTTACAGTTATAGGCCTATTTTATACCTACCTCAAATTCTAGTGTCATTATAATTAAATTAGAATCTCTGTGAACAATATGTTATCCCAGTTCTCCCATAATGAAGGCTGAATACGAAGAATAAAAAATGTGAAGTGACAACTAGAAAAATAGATTTGGAATTAAGACTTGGCTCCAGTCCTGGCCTTCTAGTTCTAAAATTTATGAACCTCACCGTCTTCAACTTTAAGTATAATTTAGAATATGGAAGCTTTAAAAAATAGTCTGAAATTGGTACATCCCTTTCCTTTTTATTTCAAGGTGTTAAGGTTTGGTGTTAATTGCCATATTTGTGAATAAGAACCATTTTATTGCTGGTATGATGGACTTTATAAAGTATTATTGCCTACAATAGCCTGTAAATGTCATATTCTTAAAGATGTATTTTTCTATACATTTAATATTCTTGTACAGTCTAAATCAGAACTCATTTAAAGAACTTGATAGAATCTCTTATGGGATCACCGAAACTTTTTTACTTAACTTCAAATGAGTGAGTCAAGCATATAACTTAGAAGCTTTTTACTTAGAATGAACTCCTGATGTTGCAGATTGAACTTATAAATAAGAATAGTTACTATTCTGACTTACTTACTATAGCTGAAGTATAAGGCACTTTCAAGAAGAGTAGGTTATTTTCACTTTACTTATATAAGACAAAAAATTTGCAATTGAGGTATAGTCATTCAGGTCCCCCTGCAAATATTTTATATATAACATAAAATCTAGATGAAACACTGATCTTGGGTTATACTTATTTTTACAGAAATATTTTGAACAAGAGTTTGCAGAATGGATTGCTTTTCTTTACATTTAACAAATAACTAAAACTAAACAGCAGATAGTTTATTGGTTAAGTACATGGTTTCAACTGCAGTAATAAATTCACTTGAACAGGAAACAATAATCAAGTCAAAAGAATAAATGCTTGCTAATTATCAGAAAATCTGTGGCCATTTGGGCTGTCTCGTAGAAATCCAAAATCACTCAGAGGCCAGATCTGTAAAACCAAAATGTGATTGAAGAAAATTAATAAAAGTGATGTTATATATAAAAAATTTTAAAAAAAATAAATTTCTAGCCTGGAAAATAGTTCTTACAAAAACTAAAAATGCAACTACCATATGCCCCTAGAATTGTACTTTTGGTCATTTATCCCAGAGAAATAAATACTGTGTTATATCACTACATTAATGTTAATGATAAATTTATTTCTAATAACCTCAGTTGAAAACAACACTGATGTCTTTCCATGAATAAAAGGTTAGAATGATGTATCTATATCATGGAGTACTACTCAACAATAAAAAGAACAAACTATTGATATATGCTACAAACTGGATGAATCTCCAGGGAATTATAAGAATGAAAAAAAAAGTAAATAAAACCAATCTCAAAGGTTTCATACTATAAAATTCTATTTGTAACACCACTGAAATGACAAAAGTATAAAATACAGAACAGGTTAGTGATTTCCAGGAGTCGTGAGGGAAGAGGGGTAGGAGAGAAGTGGGTTTAGTTGTTAACAGGAGGTAAGGGAACTGTTTTGCATCTTGACTGTATCAATGCCAATATCATAGTTGTGATAATGTAGTATAGTTTTGAAAAATGTTTACCACTGGGTGAAACTGGGAAAATTATCCAGGTGATTTTTATTTCTTTCAACTGCATGTGAATCTACAATTATCTCAAAATAAAAATAACAATTGAAAAAAAAAATTTCATCTTTCTCATTTGGGGGTCTAGAAGCAAACAACTGATCAAATCTGCAAATTCTGCATTTCTGAATGCAAGCTATTTCCTTTTATGTCCGCTTGCTTGCAAAATGGCCAATACTTTCCTGAATTTATCTCTTTAGTAATGTCTTGGCAAACACAGCCACCACTCCTAACTACCAACCCCCCTACTTTTCTTCTTAACCTAGTGCCACATGATTTTCCCTCCTAAGTTACCACAACAGGTGGTTTTGCCAAGTGAAATGATAAACTTTAAAAATAATTACCTTTCTCCCATTGCCTCACCACCCCATGGTACATACTGTAGGTTTGTGTTGTAGCAGTTTCACACTTGCAGAGAAATTCCACATTAGGACAATCAATCCTAGCTGATGAAACACACAACTTTTAGAAACCTCACTTTAACATAAAAAAGGTTTGTTTCTCCTTCTCCTTCTTTTCTTCTTTTTCATCCTCCTCCTCACCCCCATACTGGTGATGGGCCAAGGGGCTATCTACCACTGAGCTACATCCCCAATCCCTTTTATTTTTTGAGACAGAGTTTCTCTAAGTTGCCCACCCTGGCCTTGAATTTCCAATTCTTATTCTTCAGCCTCCTGAGTCACTGGGATTACAGGCATGTGTCACCAGACCTGGCTTCTTCTTTTGAAATGGGGTTTTGCTATATTTCCCAGGATGACCTAAAACTCTGGGCTCAACTGATCTTCCTGTCTCAGTCTCCAAGGTTGCTGGGATTGGAGATGTGCACTTCCTCTTCCAACTACTTTCTTTCTTTCTCTTTGTTTTTGAACCCAGGGGCACTTAACCACTGAGCCACATTCCCAGCACCTCTCCCCCCCCCTTTTAATTCGTTCTAATTAGTTATACATGACAGCAGAATGCATTTTGGTTTATTGTACACAAATGGAGCACAGATTTTCATTTCTCTGGTAGTACATGATATAGAGTTGCACCATATGTGCAGTCATATATGTACCTAGGGTAATGATGTCCGTCTCATTCCATCATCTTTCCTACCTCCATGTCTCCCCCTTTACCCTCCCCTTTGTCCAGTCAAATTTCCTCCCTTCTTCCCATGTCCCTCCCCACATTATGGATAAGTATCCACTTATCAGGAAGAACATTCATTTGGCCTTTGGTTTTTTGAGATTGGCTTACTTTGCTTAGCATGATATTCTCCAACTCCATCCATTTACCTGAAAATGCCATAATTTTATTCTCTTTTAAAGCTGAGTAACATTCCATTGAGTATATATATATATATATATATATATATATATATATATATATA
>NW_025999990.1:372846-374046 GCF_001458135.2 Marmota marmota marmota | reverse complement strand
GGATTGAACTCAGGGGGGGCACTTGACCACTGAGCCACATCCCCAGTTCCATTTTGTATTTTATTTAGAGATGGTCTCACTGAGTTGCTTAAGACCTCTCTAAATTGCTAAAAGGCTGGGTTTGAATTCCCAATCCTCCTGACCCAGCCTCCTGAGTTGCTGGGATTACAGACATGTGCCACCATGCCTGGCTTTTTTTGTTTTTTTGTTTTTATCCAGGGTCTCACTAAATTACTTAGGGCCTCGCCAAGTTGCTGAGGCTGACCTCGAACTTGAGAATCTTCTGCCTTGGCCTCCTGAGCTGCTAGGATTATAGACATGAGCCACTTTGCCTAGTTCTTCTAGCAACTTTCGCTTCTTATTTACACAAAAGCCTGTATAGTTGCACAAATCAGTTCCATCTTGAAGCCTCACCATCTGGATTCCTTTCCACAGCCCCAAAATTAGTGCAATAGGGAATAGAGAAGGTCACAACTCTTACTTACTACTTCAGCCTGAAAGTTACACATCTTGCTTTTCTTCTGGAACTGCTGGTAAGAACTAGCTGTATGATCTCACAACCTAACCTGGATTGAGGCTAGGATGTTTAGTGAGCACCAATAATCTCTATTACACCTGGGTATCCTGGTTCCCTCTGTAGATACAAATACTAATATGCTTATTTTTACTCCTTTCTTTTAAAAAATATTTATTTATTTATTTTAATTGTAATTGGACACAATACCTTTATTTATTTATTTTTATGTGGTGCTGAGGATCGAACCAAGGACCTCGCACATACTAGGCAAGAACTCTACCGCTGAGCCACAACCCCAGCCCCTCCTTTCTTTTTTTTTTTTTTAATATATATATTTTTTAGTTGTAGGTGAACACAATACCTTTATTTTGTTTTTATGTGGTGCTGAGGATCAAACCCAGTGCATCATGTGTGCCAGGCAAGTGCTCTACCCCAGAGTCACAACCCCAGCCCCTTTATTACTCCTTTCTTATATAAAAGGTAGGATATTATATGCACTGTTCTGCACCTTGCTTTTTTCACTAACCTATATCTAAAAGAACTTCCTCCTTGGGGCTGGGGATGTGGCTCAAGTGGTGGTGCATCGCCTGGCATGCGTGCGGCCCAGGTTCGATCCTCAGCACCACATACAAACAAAGATGTTGTGTCTGCCGAAAAACTAAAAATAAATAATATTTAAAAAA
>NW_025999990.1:358626-371969 GCF_001458135.2 Marmota marmota marmota | reverse complement strand
TTTTTTAAATATTATTTATTTTTAGTTTTTCGGCAGACACAACATCTTTGTTTGTATGTGGTGCTGAGGATCGAACCTGGGCCGCACGCATGCCAGGCGATGCACCACCACTTGAGCCACATCCCCAGCCCCAAGGAGGAAGTTCTTTTAGATATAGGTTAGTGAAAAAAGCAAGGTGCAGAACAGTGCATATAATATCCTACCTTTTATATAAGAAAGGAGTAATAAAGGGGCTGGGGTTGTGACTCTGGGGTAGAGCACTTGCCTGGCACACATGATGCACTGGGTTTGATCCTCAGCACCACATAAAAACAAAATAAAGGTATTGTGTTCACCTACAACTAAAAAATATATATATTAAAAAAAAAAAAAGAACTTCCTCCTCCTCCTTTTCCTCCTCCCTCTTTCTTTTTCTTGTTTCTAGCTCTCTCTTTTCACAGTTACACAATATCACATAGTGGGGATATTCTGTTGTTTAGCCAATTCCTTCTCTCTCTCTCTCTCTCTCTTTTTTTTTTTTTGTACCAGGGATTGAACCCAAGGGCGGTCAACCACCACTGAGCCTCATCCCCAGCCCTTTATATATATTTTTTTATATTTATTTCTTTTTAGTTGTAGTTGGACAAAATATCTTTATTTTGTTTACTTATTTTTATGTGGTGCTGAGAATCAAACCCAGGGCCTTGCACATGCTAGGGCAAGTACTCTACCACTGAACCACAACCCCAGCCCCTATATATATTTTTAATTTTTTAGTTGTAGTTGGACACAACACCTTTATTCATTTATTTATTTATTTTGATGTGGTGCTGAGGATCGAACCTAGAGTCTTGGATATGCTAGGCAAGCGCTCTACCGCTGAGCCACAACCTCAGCCCCCTTTTTATATTTTTATTTAGAGACAGGGTCTTGCTAAACTGCTTAGGGCCTTGCTAAATTGCTAAGGCTTGCTTTGAACTTGTGATCCTCCTGCCTTAGCCTTCCCAGCCACTGGGATTACAGGCATGAACCACAACCCCTGGCTCCCCAATTCCTTCTTTATAAAATTTATGACTTCCAATTCTTTCTAATACAAAGAATGTTTAGATAGGGCAAAGGGGAGGGAGGGGAAGGGAGGGGGCATGGGATAGGAAAGACAGTGGAATGAGATGGACATCATTACCCCAAGTACATATATGAAGACACGAATGGTGTGACTCTACTTTGTATACAACCAGAGACATGAAAAATTGTGCTCTTGGAGCTGGGGTTGTGGTTCAGTGGTAGAGTGCTTGCCTAGTAAGGGAGAGGTGCTAAGGTTTGATCCTCAGCACCACATAAAAATAAATGAATAAAATAAGGGTATGTGTCCAACTAAAAAATAAATATTAAAAAAAAGAAAAATTGTGCTCTATATTTGTACCATGAATTGAAATGCATTCTTCTGCCATATATAACAAATTAGAATAAAAAAATTTAAAAACATAACAAAACAAATAATGTTGCAATAGATAATCTTTTTGAATAAATTCTTAGAAATGTGTATACCAGGTGAAAGGATAAATTATTAGTAATTTTACATTTTAAAATTACCAAATTATATATAATATATATAATCTCCATATAGATTATATTATCTTTTTTTCCCACCAAAGATGTGTGTGCCTCTTTCCTCATCATCTTATTTGTATTTGCCAACTTGACAGAAGATCAAAATATTTCAGTATAGTTTAACTTTATCTTAGAATAAGAAAAATTAAATGTTTTAAACTTTTTTTTCCCCCCCAGTACTGGGGATTTAACCTTGTGGTGCTCTACAATAGAGTTATATCTCCAGCCCTTTCTATTTTTCATTTTGAGACAGGGTTTCCCTAAACTGGCCTTGAACTTGAGATCCTCCTGCCTTAGCCTCCCAAGTAGCTGGAATTACAGGCCCAAACAACCAGGCCTAGCCTCTCAATATTTTTAAAGGGTTGTTTTTATTTTTTTCTGCAAGCTTCCTATTAATGTCCTTTGCCTGTTAGAGAATTGTTATCAGTCCAATTTTAGCATCTGTGCTATTAAACAAATTTTGAAAAATTTTAAGTAGGCTTCTCCACAGACATGCTAATCAGAAGTGCCCACCATCCCCCCCCCCCAAAAAATATATATATATCCTTTCTTTTCTTGTAAGGGTAAAAGAAATTGAAGTTAAAGCGTAAAAGTTAAAGGGTAAAAGACCGGGTGTTGTAAAAGTTTCTAAGCTGCAAGGTCTGAGTTAAATTTCTGTAGCTGTTAAGACAATGCTTAGAACCGCCCAGTAAACATTTCCCCTGATTGTCTGGTTGTTTAATAACTGAAGGGGTCTGTGTAGTTGCACGCAGGCCTTGCAGGGCCTGAACCAATCAGTTTGAATGTAACCCCCTCCTTAGGAATGACCTATCACTCCAGCCTGACCTGTTCCCGCCAATGAATGAACTAATCATGTTTAGGGAGTTGTTGTTCAATTTTCCCGCGCCTCATGATGATTTGTTCTGATGTATACAAAGCCCTCCACCCTCCCTAAAAAGTGTACTTAAGCAGTGCTCAGCCCCTGCTCGGGGCTCTGGGCTGCTTTCCCTTCTTGAGTGGGCACGGATCCCCAGCATGCTGGTTCAATAAATCCCCCTTCTGCCAATTGCATGAGTGGTCACTTGGTGGTCTCTTTCTCCGACGTTTCGCGGGACCCTTACATTCTCTCTTTTAATCAGTACTTGGTATTGAACCCAGGGGCACTTTACCCCTGAACTACATTTTCCAGCCCTTTTATTTTATTGGTAGTGGGGATTAAACTCAGAGGCGCTTTACCATTAAGCTATATCCCCAACCATTTTTATTAATATTTTTTGTTTTAATTTTCCTTTCTTATTTAATATTTAATAATTTATTTATTTATTTTTTGTACCAGGGATTAAACAGTCTGGCTGGGCACAAATGCCGCAGTCTGGCTGGGCACACAATCACGAGCCACCACACAGCTTGTAGATTCAAACAGCAACTCTTTATTCCCGAACTCACACCAGCCGTATACAAACACATTCTGGGGAAATCCACGTTCTCTGCCCAAATCCACCTTCACTGGGCTTCTGTCTCCCAAAAATATACTGTCTGAATCCCGTGAGAACTCAAGGGGAACTTAGGCAGCAGGATACGCCCTATTCCCAGCAGGAATAATCTTAAACCTTAAACCTGGAACCTAAACTGGGAACGCCCTAAACCCGATTATGTTAAACCGGGAACACCCTAATCCGCCCTGGTCCTTGAGCAAGGTCAACTACATTCAATGTCACTGCAAAATGTCAGCAACATGGGGTACGCTGGCAAGGAAATTGTCATACCTACTTGGCTAATGGCTCCCAGCAAATTTATTTATTTATTTTTTGTACCAGGGATTAAACCCATGTGCATTAAACCACTGAGCCACATCTGCAACCCTTTTAATTTTTTATTTTGAGACAGGACCAACTTAAATTGCTAAGGCTGACTTTGAACTTGTGATCCTCCTGCCTCAGCCTCCCAAACCACTCTACTGGGATTACAGGCGTGTGCCACCAGGCCTGACTTTGTTTTCATACAAGGTCTCAGTAAGTAATTTAGGGATTCACCGAATTGCTGACCTTGAATTTGCAATCTTACAGCCTCAGCCTCTGGAGTTGCTGAGATTACAGGCATAAAAGGTCAAACCCTTTTATTTTCTTCTCTGAGACAGGATCTAGCTAAATTGCCTAGGCTGGTCTCCAATTGGGATCCTCCAGCCTTTGGCCTCCTGAATAGCTGGGATTATAGGTGTGAGCCACCTTACCTGTTGCTAAATATTTAGAATGATCAATTTGTTTTGACAATGTAGGTTAATGATAGATTCCTAAATGGGTGGCTTTTAGAAATATAAATTACTACAGCCTGTAATCCCAAAAAGGTTCTGGGCATGTAGCTTGGTGTTGGAGGGCCCTTGAATTTAATCCCTAATACTACATAAAAGACGAAAAAAAATTTAACAGCAGTTTGAGGTTATATTACTACAAAGTTAAGGAGCTACAACATGTTGTGTATTAAAATAGTGATGTAAGCATTAACTAATATAGAATTTAATGTTAATTTTGGAGTAATGATATAACTGTTTTAAGTTTAAAAAATAATAATTAGACCCTGGATTTAAGAGTTTTCTAACATGAAGCAGAGGCAGCAGTTCATTATCAGGAATAATGAATTAGAGAAACTAGGAACAGATTAAAATCAAACACTGCAAATCAGCGAAGGAGTATGGTGTGGCCTTTATTAAAAGAAAATTGACCATTCTGAGCTTGCCTATAAACCCAAGTTTTGTCAAGTTTGTTCATTTTAGGAAACCAAAACAGCCTGTATTACTTATAAGCTTTCTAATTAAATTTTAAACTATATCGAAATTAAAAACTGGCTATCTTTGCCCAGCGCAGTGGTGCACACCTGTAATCCTAGCAGCTCAGGAGTTGAGGCAGGATTATGAGTTCAAAATCAGCCTCAGTAATTTAGGGAGGCCCTAAGCAATTTAGCAGACCCTGTCTCTAAATAAAATACAAAAAAGAGCCGGGGAGGTGGCTCAGAGGTTAAGAGCTCCTAGGTTCAATCCCTGGTACCAAAAAAAAAAAAAAAACCCAAAAACCCTGGCGATCTGGGAAGGGAATAATGCTTGATAACTCAGGCGGCTGAACCAAATAAACCCATCACAAATCCTAAACTGCAAAACAATAGAAATGGAGAATAAGGTTCAGGCCCAGCGCGGGAAGAGGAGCCGGGCGGGGTCAGGCGCAGAAGGGTGGAGCTATCCACAGAGCCGAGGAGGACCTTGCCCCCGAGCCTTTCGCTCCTCCCCGTGACGCCACAGGCAGGCCCCGCCCCCAGATGCCCAGGACTCCCCGGTACCACTGCTGTTTGCTTGCGCCCCGGAAGCTGCCCCTTCTCGGGGGTTATGATGGGCAGCAAAATGGCGTCTGCCAGCAGGGTCGTTCAGGTAAAGAGACTCGGTAGTTTTTTATCACGTTGGGTAGAGAGATGGTGCAGATGTGGCAATGGCGCGAGGGAGGAAAGGCGGTGGCACAGGATGTGTGCTGACCGCGGCCCTGAATAGGGGCATGGCTGCGCCCGGGGTGTATGAGAATGGGAGCTTAAGCCCTTTGCGTTGGGCAGTTAAGCCAGGGTCCGGAGCCCGGCAGTGGGAAAGCGACATCTCCGCAGATAGGTACGTACTGGTCTGGGGTCCCTGGACTCCTCCGCCAGGTCCTCCCTAGCCTTAGTTTGCGGGCTACGCTGCCCTCTAGTAGCCTGGCCAATCGCTGTCTAGTATTGTCTGTACTGTCCCCAGTGGGCCAATCCGGAGTAAGGCGATAGCGGAGCGTTAAAGGAAGCAAACGCCGGATCTGACCCAGTGTCCCTTCAAGGTCTTGGGAATGTCGGGATAACTGGCTCCTACAGCCGTGACCTCGCCAGAGGCCGGTTCAGCCCACCTTCTTCAGGCATCTGTCTACAGGCTGAATGGGGAAATAGAAAAATATTTTCCTTAACTTTATTACTAGAATATGTTTTAGTGTTATTTCCCAAACCTTTTTTCCCTGTTTAGATAGGCAGCTGAAGTAACATTGTTAATCCACCTATGACCTACTAACTCTTGACACCTTTTCCTTTGCTTCTCCATCTTAAATAGGAGAGGTAAATTTGGTATATAAATAGGCACGACCTTTTGTAAATTGGGTTATGTGGTCTTTTTTCCAACCCTAGAAGCATGTTATAGTGATTAGCTTTTGTCTTTGATATGAGGTGCATTTCCCTTTACATTAATTAGTACATCTCTTAAAAGACCTTTTCCTGAAGTTCCAGAAGTTGTCTGAAAGATAATTCTAGATTCCAGTCTTTGGTTCCATTGCAATAAATGATGCTCACTTATTTATTCAGTGGGTGGTTACTGAGCATTAACTAATTAAGGATTCTCTAAAGACAGAAACCTGACAAAGGACTACATAACCATAATATCAATAATAAATATGTAACCCAATTTAAAATGGGTCAGGGAGGGGCTGTAGCTCAGTGGTAGAGCGCTTGCCTAGCATGTGTGAGACACTGGGTTCGATCCTCAGCACCACATAAAAATAAACAAATAAAATAAAGGCATTCGTTTATCTACAACTACAAAAAAAATTAAAAAAAAATGGGTCAGGGAGTTGATGCTGCATAATAAAACAGTAAATAAGCATTAAACATGTGAAAGGTGCTCAGTAATCCATACTTGCCAGCAAAATACAAATTAAAACTAGGAGGTACTGTACATCCACCAAAGTGGCTTAAATTTATTTTTTCATTGCTTGGGATTGAACTCAGGACCTCATGTATGCTAAGCACTTGCTCTTGTCTCTCAACTACACCCATAGCCCTTGCAACTAAAATTTAAAAGACTGACAGTACCAAATGGTGATGTGAACAGGAAGTACTGAAACCCTCATACATTGCTGGTGGATGTGTGAAATGGTACAGCCACTATGGAGAACTGCCAGTCTTTAAAAAACATTTCTCTATGACTCAGCAAGTATACTTATAGGTTTATTACCCAAAATAAGTGAATGCATATACCTACAAAAAGACTTGTATGGGCTGCAGCTGTATCTCAGTGATAGAGCACTTGCTTAGCATGTTTCAGGCCCTGGTTTCAATCCTCAGTACTGTAAACAGAAAACAAGAAAACACAAAATGCTGATAGAAAGTTAATAGCAGGACTGGGGTTATAGCTCAGTGGAAGAGCACTTGCCTAGCATGCGTGAGGCACTGGGTTCGATTCTCATCACCACATATAAATAAGTAAATAAAATAAAGGCCCATCAACAACTAATAAAATTTTTTAATTTTTTTTAAATTTTTTAGTTTTCGGCAGACACAACATCTCTGTTTGTATGTGGTGCTGAGGATCGAACCTGGGCCGCACGCATGCCAGGGGAGCGCGCCACCGCTTGAGCCACATCCCCAGCCCAATAAAAATATTTTTAAGAAGTTAATGGCAGGTTTATTTATATTAGGTCCCAAATCAGAAACAAGGATCACATGATATGACAGAAGACTTTACATGTGTTAATGTGCTTTCTGTCATTCATTATAACTTCAGTTAGGAATTTCAGTCCATGATCAATTGGGATAGTGGTAACATCTTGTATATGTGTAATATAATATCAAAACCAGGAAAATGATATCAGTACAGTTCACATAGCTTATTTAATCATATTTATATGGATTCATTTGGGCTCTTGAGTAGAGTTCTATGCAATTTTGGTTTTGTTTTTTTACATTAAGATATTAGGGTTTTTTTTTTTGTTTGTTTGTTTTGTTTTTAAGACTGTTTAAAGAGAGAGAGAATTTTTTTTAGTTTTCGGCGAACACAACATCTTTGTTTGTATGTGGTGCTGAGGATCGAACCGGGCCGCACACATGCCAGGCGAGCGCGCTACCGCTTGAGCCACATCCCCAGCCCCTGCATTAAGATATTAGATCCATTTTATTTATTTTTCTCATTCAAATAAAACATTTATTTTGAAGGACTAGTTGTACTTATTGGGGGAAAATCATCTGTAATGGCTAGAGATAGCCAGAGACTTGAGCTTCATTCCATAGGAGATAGCAACACTAGAGAAAATAGTCATATGAGAGGTTTTTTTAAATCAGTTTGTGGAATAGGGAAAGCTGTTTAGAGAGGAGTGATGTTTGAGCTGTCTTAAGGGATTATAGTGGTCATAATGATAGACATGGAAGTGGAATGGGGAAGAGAATTCCTGGGAAAGGATGTAAGCTTCAGATGAAATGGGCTTGGAAATAGCATGATAAATTAGGGAAATGAGAAGTACTTGAGAATATATGGAAGGACAAGTACATTAGATAGTGGCTGGGAATAAAACTGAGGTAAGGAGAGGCTAGTTTCCAATAGGCCTTGTGAGTGCTAAGAGTTTGAACTTTTGGGCTGGGATTGTGGCTCAGTGGTGGAATGCTCGCTTGCCTAGCATGTATGAGGCACTGGGTTCAATCCTCAGGACCACATAAAAATGAAATGAAGGGGCTGGGGATGTGGCTCAAGCGGTAGCGCGCTCGCCTGGCATGCGTGCAGCCCGGGTTCGATCCTCAGCACCACATACAAACAAAGATGTTGTGTCTGCCGAAAACTAAAATAAATAAATATTTAAAAAAAAAAAATGAAATGAAGATATTGTGTGCACCTACAACTACAAAATTAATATTTACAGAAAATAAATAAATAGAGGTATTGTGTCCATGTACAACTAAAAATATTTTTTAAAAAAGTATGAGCTTTATCGTGAAAATTGTGAAACATTTTTCAAACTTAAACTAGAGGAGTGACAGTAAATAGAATATTTTAAGAATCTTAGCTATTCAAGGAGAAAAATTGTTAGAGAAGCATTTTAACAATGCAGATAAACATGCTTTTAGTCTAAGGAAGAAAACACATTCCAGCATTTTCTGAGCAGTAGAATTATGGTGGTGACTTTTCAGGCTGGCCCTAACACTTTATTTACTTCTGTACCCATATAAAAATTATAATATATACAAATATATTGCAGATAAACATACTTCAGTCTCAGTTACATAACAATTTGCATATTACATTAGTTGAAAAAAATAGTACTCTGTTCATTAGATTTTTTAGCACTGTATATTCAGGAGGTTTCCTATGGATAGGCTCATTTGAGGTCCTCTGTAACACTATCTGTAATTTTAGGTATGAAAATACCAGTTAGAAAAACATTATTCTAAAAATAAGTATTTTGATAGGTAAAGAAAAAAGACAAAGCTATCAAATATTTTAATCTGTTGTATATGGATTTGGAGGTTATAGACAGTATTTTCTCCTTTGTGCTTTTCTTCATTTTTCCCAAAATTAAAAAAAAAAATTTTGGGAGGGGTATTGGGGTGGGAATTCATCCTCAGCCCTATTTTGTATTTTAGAGACAGGGTCTCACTGAGTTGCTTAGTGCCTTGCTTTTGCTGAGGCTGGCTTTGAACTCGCGAACCTCCTGTCTCAGCCAAAATTTTTATACAGATTATATGTTACTTTGGTAGTCAGAACAGGTGTTTTTAAAATGACCTAGTTTTCAATACAGTTGCTTTCTATACTATGTTAAACTGTTACATATTAACATAGTAGAGAAACCACACTCCATACAGATTAGGAAACTTCCAATTCTTTTCTTACCAATCTATAAGTCACAGAACACAAAATCCATGCCATCCTCTTCATTGGGTGGTTTTGAGGTCAGTTGTTAGTACATTAAAAAATCTTGTACTGGACACAGTGGCACACGCCTGTAATCCCAGCAACTTTGGGAGGCTGAGGAAGGAGGATTTCAAGTTCCAAACCAGCCTCAGCAATTTAGCAAGATCCTAAACTACTTAGTGAGATCCTGTCTCAAAGTACAAAATAAAAAGGAATTGGATGGAGGGTTGGGGCTGTAGTTCAGTGGTAGAGGACTTGCCTAACGTGTGAGGCACTGGATTAGATCCTTAGCATCACATGAAAATAAAAAAATAAAGATGTTCTGTCCATCTACAACTACAAAAAAAAAAAAGAATAGGGATGTAGTATAGTGATAAAGTACACATGGGTTCAGTCCCCAGTACCAAAAAAGGAAAAAAACCCCACAAAAACCTGTGATGGTTAGGTATCCTAGTGACACTCCTGTAATTCCAGCTACTCTAGAAGCTGAGGCAGGAGGATCACAAATTTGACACCAGCTTGGGCAATTTAGCTGGACCCTGTCTCAAAATAAAGTTGAGCTGGGCATGGTGGTTCACGCCTGTAATCCCAGCAGCTCAGGAGGCTGAGGCAGGAAGAGCACAAGTTCAAAGCCAGCCTCTGCAACTTAGTGAGGCCTGAAGCAACTCAATGAGTACTTGTCTCTAAATAAAATACAAAAAAGGTCTGGGGATGTGGCTCAGTGGTTAAGCCTGGGTTCAATCCTTAATGCAAAAAAAAAAACAAGTAAAAAAGGCTGGAATGTAGCTCAGCGGTACAGTGGTAGAGGGCTTGCCTTGCTATGCAGACGCCCTGAGTTTAATCCCTAGTACAGAAAAAAGAATGTATAAACTACAAAGTTATGAATAGCTGATACATTAATAATTCATAGATCAGTTTCCTTGGTTGGGGAAAAATACAATTTAAAGATGGTGTCAAGTAGTAATTTATTTTAACAAATGTATCTATTAGGATTAGTATAGATCATTGCTTTTACAGTTAATGAGGTTATTTTTTGTCATGCATTTTATTTTTCCTTTAGGTAGTCAAGCCACATACTCCATTAATAAGATTTCCTGACAGAAGAGACAATCCTAAACTCAGTGGTAAGTGATATTCTATTTAGATTAAAAAAAAAGTATGCATATTTAGAAATGATATTCTATTATAAGCAATATTTCTTTTTTTTTTTTTTTTTTGGCACCAGTGTGCTTAACCACTGAGCAACATCGCCAGCCAATTTTTTTATATCTTATTTATTTTTTTGGTATTAGGGATTAAACTCGGGTACTTAACCACTGAGCAACATCCCCAGCCCTGTTTTGTATTTTATTTAGAGATAGGGTCTCACTGAGTTGCTTAGGGCCTTATTGTTGAGGCTGGCTTAGAATTTGTAATCCTCCTGCCCCAGCCCTCCCTAGTTGCTGGAATAATAGGCATGTGCCACCTTGCCCGACTTACTTTTATTTTTTATTTTCAGACAGGGTCCCATTAAGTTATTAAGGGTCTCAGTAAATTGCTGAGGCTGGCCTCAAACTTGTGATCCAACTGTCTGTATCCTTCCAAGTCCTTGGGATTACAGGTGTGTTCCACTGCACCTTCTTCCATCTTTTGGGAAGATTCGCCTCTGCTTTTATTTATAGAGATTATGAGGAATAGTAACCATTCTTACATTTATCTCCCAGCTAACCAGCTTTTCTTTCATTTACTCCTTTACCTATTCATTCAGTCAGTAACTGTTTCTTGGATTGCCTGAACCCTTAGCAGTTACTGACTATAATATAACGACCTTATAAATTAGAGAAGATTCTGAAATTCTTCCCTTTTTTTTGGGTGGTGCAGGGGATTGAACCTAGGGCCTTAATGCATGTGAGGCAAGCACTCTACCAATTGAGCTAGAGTGCCTTCTGTTTTTTATTTTACTAAATCCTGTGTGTCTCTCTTGATACTTGATCTTTAATTCCAGAAGAATTTCAACAGTTATCATAGGGATTTAAAATTTTATTTTAACTATTGAAAAATTAAGATGTTGAAAAAAGTATTCTCATTTACTAACTTTGTTATTCCCCATTATAAGACATTACCTGTAAACTTCACCGTGTGTGGCCTTTAAGAGGTTACAAGACAAAAACTTAAATAATGTAAGTCATTGTGTTCAACAATGGTTGAACACCTCTAACAAGAAATTTTATTATTTTACAAATTTTATGTTCATTTTAGTAATTCACTTGCTTAAAACTACCTGCTTTCTAGGTAAAATGATGCATGCCACCACCTTGGAGGCTCTAGCCAGAGAATGAGCTCAGTAGTTTGAGGACAGCCTGTTTAGTAATGTAGTGAGACCCCTACACAAAAATTTAAAATAAATAAATAAATAAAATAAAAAAGGGCTGGGACTGTAGCCAATCTCCAAGTTGTACGTAGCATGTACAACTCCCTGGGTTCCATCTCCAGCACTGAAAACAAAAACTACCTCTTTATATCTTTTGAAAAGAATGTTGATTTTAAGAATGAATTGATCATTCAATAGAAGATAACTCAAAATAATATATTGCAACACCTGGATAATTTCTCTAATTAGGTTCTGTGTCTTTCAGTAACAGAAACTTTGAGATCAGCGGGGCTGCCATCTCACTCACCTGTAATTTCACAACATTCTAAGGGGAGTAAGTCACCAGATTTGCTGATGCATCACGGTCCACCAGACACTGCAGAAATAATAAAAACATTACCTCAGAAATACAGAAGGAAACCTGTATCTCAAGAAGAAATGGAATTTATCCAAGTACGTTGTTGCTCTATCATAAGGCTGTGCAAAACACCATTAACATATCAGCTTTGGAATTTCATTTTGATTTCTGTGCTCTTCCCATTGTCTTGCCAAGGGTGTCATAGCTAAGACAGATGGGGATGTAGGCCAGACTGTAAAAACAAACCATCATTGGAGCCCTCAAGAAATCTGCAGGTTATGTTACTGATAAAAACCACATGAATAAAAGCTTCTTGGTGTCCTCAAAAATTCTTCAGAGAAGAGCCTCTTAGACAAGAAATGTGGGGACAATTGAAGTAGGTCAACCTTGAGGCCCTTCTAGATCTGAAATCATAACAATGAATATAAGGGTGTAGAGTTATGAAAAACCTGAAATTTGCTTAAAATTTGTATAAGTTAGTTTGAATAGTAGCCATGAAAACATTTCCTGTGTCAATTTAACATCTAACCTAACCTTATTGCTTTATGTTTTCCTTTTCAGCGTGGAGGTCCAGAATAATCATTGTGGCTGCTGTTTGTCATCAGACAAAAGAATTATCTTTACAGTAAAGGACTTCCAAGACAAATGAAAAACTATATTAATCTTAATAAATATTCTGCAAAAAAATGAAGTACAGAAAATTTAAATGAATACTTTTAATTCCTAATTTATATATCTTGGTAGGCTTCTCTACAAGCTTACCTAATTGTTTATATACATTATACTTATTAAAGTATACATTTTGAAATGTTAGCCTATTAATTTACTCTTGATTATCAAGTATTACCAGTAATGAACTATTAAAAGCACACAGTGTCTAGTAAACTACTACAGGTTTTCCATGATTTTACTTTTATTTCTGTTTCTATTTAGATATGGAAAGAATTCATCAGGCAGAATTACTGCTTTAGGGAAGTGATTTTCCTGAAATGAGAATCAGTGAAATAATGTCTTCATTACATAGTCTTAATTCTTGAACTTCACCTTTTTTTTTTTTTATTCACAGGATTACTGGAGTATAAGTGGCTAATAAGCATATCCTACTCTAAATGATAAAAATGTAGCCAAGGGCTAGAGATATAGCTCAGTTGGTAGAGTGCTTGCCTCAAATGCACAAGGATCTGGGTTCAATCCCCAGCACGGGGGAGGGGGGGGAATATATGTATATGTGTATATATATATATATCTCCCCAAGATAGCTGGGTACAGTGATGTACACATGTAATCCCAGCAGCTCAGAGGGCTGAGGCAGGAAGATCGAGAGTTCAAAGTCAACCTCAGCAATTTAGCAATTTAAGCAATTCAGTGAGACCTTGTCTTTTTTTTTTTTTTTTTTTTTT
>NW_025999990.1:355049-358277 GCF_001458135.2 Marmota marmota marmota | reverse complement strand
AAAAAAAAAAAAAAAAAAAAATGTAGCCAAGATAAAACTGGGATTAAGACTAGGGAGATTAGTGAGGCCCTAAATAATTTAGTGAAACCCTATCTCAAAATTAAAAAGGGGGGGATGGGGTAGCTTGGAATGTAATTCAGTGGTAAAGCACCCTTGTCTCTAGTACCAAAGGCAAAAGAAAAAAATAGCCCCCAAAACAGATTAGGGAGATAATGCACAAGATTAATTATAACATTCAGACAAAAAAAATCACAGAGTATAAGATGGAAAATAAGAGATAAAGATGAAAATAGCATAGGAATAAATATTTCACTAGAAATTGAAATTTATTATGTTTGGTGAGATAGTAAGAAAGTCTTGATCTTTAATTTCCTGTTTTGGTTGTGATCGTGTGTGTAAATTCTGATAACCATTAACTTTTTCCAACTAATGTCTGAAAGCCTCATAAAATTAACCCAAATATTTACCTTATCAAGGCAACCTATGAAGCTTTCATAAGGTCTTCCTATGTCAAGGGTATGTATATTATGAAAGTAAAGCCTCCCAGAGCTAAATAAATCCCTTCCATACCTGTAATGATTTCAAGAATGCTTTAAAGAAGTCATCCTTAATAGTAAGGTTGGCTCATGAGCAAGACAGTGGGATTATTGTTGAGTATATTTCTATTATTTGCCCAACTACTGTGGGTTAACCTTTACTTTCTGTGTTTCTCTTGTAAATTCTGTACTGTGGCCTAGTATAAGTGTTGCCCAACACAAATAATAGACAAGAGATTTGGGTTTGATGTTAGCAATAAGCTATTTTGTTAGTTTGTGAAAAATACATGATTTACCATTATTTTGATTTGAAGATTATTTTGGGAACGATTTAAGTATTAGCACCCCTCTCTGCCTTAACTTTCTGATTTCAGTAAAAGAAAGTCTTTGGCCATTTATTTTGCCTTCAGAAACAGTGGATTCAGGTAATGAAGAGTAGTTTGGGTTACTTCTGTGGGTCAATTAGGGCCAAATACTGCAACTGGGGTGTATATGTGAAGTCGGTATTCACTATAGCTGTTGCCATTCAAGCCAAAGGAAAAAATAGCGCTTTTATAGGATTTGTGAGTACAGATATTACATAAAAGGCATGTCAGTGGGTATTGCTGCTACAAGATGCACTCCCAAGAAGGACATTGTTATAGAAAGAATTCTAACTAGTCTTAAAGTTAAATAGTCTGTATTTTCACATAGAGTTTAAGTACTTAAATGTATGTAACCATCAGCAAATTGCTTAATTTGTCCAAGTATCAGCTTTCCTCTCCAGTACTATGCAATGTGATAGGTAAGATCAAATTAATTAGCAATCGATTTATAATCAATCACCTCAAAAGTTAAGTGGCTAAAAACAATAATAATTAATAATTCATGGTTTTTCTTGGTCAGGAATTGAGAAGCAGCTTCCCTGGGCAGTTCTGACTTTTCCATGAGGCTTCCATCAGATATTATCTGGGGCTGCAGTAATTTGAAAGTCTGGCTGGAGCTTGATCACCTCTAAGGTGGCTTACTCATGGCAAGCAAATTGATGCTGGCTGTTGGTAGGAGACCTCAGTTCCTTTTCACATAGGCCTCTCCAAAGAACTGCCTGAATAAATTTAATGATGTGACTGTCCTTCCCCAGAGCAAATGAATTAAGTACGCAAGTGAGAAGCAGTAATGCCTTTTATTATCTCGTCTCAGAAATCATACCCCACATTCTGCCATATTCAATTAATCACTCAGAACAGCTTGTTTAATTGTGGGAGAAGTACATTAATGCCAGAAGGCAGGGTTGGGGCTGTGGCTCAGAAGTAGAGTGCTCGCCTATCATGCATGAGGCACTGGGTTCGATCCCCAGCACCACATACAAATATGTGTCCACCTATGTCTAAAAAAATAAATATTTTTAAAAAATGCCAGAAGGCAAAGATCATTATGGCCTTGAAATCTGGCTAAATCACATGTATAGAAGTACTTTTTAAAAATACTAATTTTAAAAAATATTTTTAGTTGTAGATGGGCACAATACCTTTATTTTTATATATTTTTTAAATTTTTATGTGGTGCTGAGGATCGAACCCAGCACCTCACACCGGCTAGGCAAGCGCTGTATCATTAAGCCTCAATCTCAGGCTCTTTTATTTTATTAATTTGTTTTTATATGGTGCTGAGGATCAAACCCAGTGCCTCACAAATGATAGGCGAGTGCTCTACTACTGAGCTACAACCCCAGCCTATAGAAGTACTTTGTAAACTAAAATGCTATGCAGATATTTAATGGTTTTATATACACAACCTTATTTCTGAAGAATATCGTTTAACTGCTTTAGTTACCTTATTCGAAAATGTTCTAAGCTAGTCATTTAGTGTTTCAATGTGTGCTTAGCATGTGTGAGGCCCTTGGTTTTATTTATTTTTATTTTTTTGATACCAGGGATTTAACCTAGGGGTACTTAAACACTGAGCCACAGCCACAGACCTTTTTTTTTTTTTTTTTCCAGACAGGGTCTTGCTAAGTTACAGAGACTAACCTCAAACTTGCAATCCTCCTGCCTCAGCCTCCCAAGTCATTGGGATTACAGACATGTGCCACCATACCCATCAAAGCCTTGCATTTTATAAATAAATAAGTCTGAAGATATCAGCCAGTAAATGGATGGAACTGAATACTATCATGGTAATTGAAATAAGTAAATCTCAAAAAAACAAAGTCTGAATGTTTTCTCTGATATGGGGAAGCTAATCCAAAATAGGAAGAGGGATTAAAAAAAAGAAGAAAGATCAATGGAGTAGATGAAGGGAAATAAAAGGGAGGAGGACAAATGGGATAGGGAAAGAACAGTGGAATGAATCTGACCTAACTTTCCTATGTACATTTATGAATATACCATAGTGAATCTCACCATCATGTATATCCACAAGATACTAATTTAAAAAAAAGTCTACAAATAAGAAAGATCAGTGGTAAAGGGAAAGGAACAGGGGGGGTGAAGAGGGGAGGTTAAGGGGAAGTACTGGGGAATGAATTAGAACAAATTATATTCCATGCTTTTATAATTATGTCACAATGAACCCTAATGTTATGTATAAGTAAAAAACCAATAAAATAAAAATTAAAAAATAATAAAAGGGCTTAGTGATAATGTGCCCCTGGGTTTAATCTCTAGTACCTATGCTGCCCCCTGCACAAAAAAAAAAAAAAAAAAAGGGGTAA
>NW_025999990.1:330005-354086 GCF_001458135.2 Marmota marmota marmota | reverse complement strand
CCCCCTGCAAAAAAAAAAAAAAAAAAAAAGTGGTAAAGATGGTGTGTTTCTGTAATGTATGAGACCCAAGTAGTGAGTAGTGACAAAGGGCTGAAAGATAATAATAGTAATGGTGAACATAAACCGGCTTTACAAATGTGAAGTCATTTAAGTCTTGCAGTAATCCTGTTACAGAGGAGGAAACTAGCTTCAGATTAAGTTCAGATAATAATTTGCTTAAGTCATCTAGTGACTGAATACCGGTGGGTTAGTATTCAAAATCAGGCAGTCTGGTTCAAGAGCAAAAACTGAAATATGCTACACTAAATTTGTCTAGATTACTGGCCTTAGAATTCTGCCATCTTCAACATATCTTTGAAAATTAGGATTCTCAACTCTTAGAAACATCTAATGTAAAGAAAAGGGATATTTGGGCTGGGGACATAGCTCAGTTGGTAGAGTACTTGCCTCGAATGCACAAGGCTCTGGATTCAACCCCCAGCACCACACATAAACTAAAAAGAAAAAAAAAGAGGAAAAGGGGTAACATTTCCATGTTGACAGCTGTTTCAGCTCAGACTATTGGAATCTGCCACCCCGCCTTCCTAACCATATCTAGCTTGTCAGCAAATCCCTATTGCCTGGAAGCTAAACTGGTACTACCCTAGGAGAGCCCTCTGGATTACAGCAATAATTCACCAGCAGTCTTTCTTGCCCCTCTAAATCTAGAGGTGTAGTCTCCAGAAACAGCCAGAATCAAACTTTGTTTTGTGGTACTGGGGATTGAACCCCAGCCGTTCAAGATTATTTATTTATTTAGTAACTATTTATGACAGAGTCTCGATAAATTGCAAGACGCTAGCCTCGAATTTGAGATCTCTCTGCTTCGGTCTCTCCGAGTAGCTGGGATTACAGGCTTGCGCCACCATTCCAAAACATAGTCTGATTACATCACTTGGCTGCCCAATTCCTCCAGTGCCTTTTCAATAAGGTCCTTATACCACCCTATTTAAAACTGCAACGCCCCCATCACTCTCCCCATTCTCTCTTATATTTATAGCACTTATCATTGTGCATTATAATACTCGACTTTTTTTTTTTTTTAAATCTCCTCCCTTTAGAAGATGGGGATTTTTGTTTTGTTACCTGCTGATTACAGTTAACTACCCCCCCCGCCCCCGGGGGCGGGTACTACGGATTGAAATCAGGGAACTCGACCACTGAGCCACATCTCCAGCATTTTGTATTTTATTTAGAGACAGGGTCTCACTGAGTTGCTTAGCGCCTTGCTTTTGCTGAGGCTAGCTTTGAATTCTGGATCCTCTCAAGCTGCTGGGATTACTGGCCTACGCCATCGCACGGGTCACAGCTAACTCTTACTCGCTTAGTTACTATACCTAAACTTTCTCCTTTCATTTAACCCTCACAACCGCCTATGATGTAGTCGATTTTCCATTTTAGAGTAGAGGACCAGAAGCTGTTTCAGTACCGTTGGACTTTGTTTCCCTGAGCCTGTTTCTTCATAACGGGACTGATTTAGTTGTTGATTAGCTTTTAAGAATTTGGCACTCATCTTAACAAGAGATTTCAAGGTTTGGCGTCCATGGCAACCGTGGCGCCAGGACGCGCTCGAGCATGAACTAGAAAGCGAGATAAGGTAAAGGTCTAGTCTTCCATAATCATGCACACCCACCAAATCCTGAATTTCGTATCAGAACGTTGACTTGTCCTTGGTAGTGAAAAAAAAATATATCCAAGTTAAAACGGTAACAGGATGATAAAACAGTCACTGAAAACACTCCGCTTTCCGCACCAACAGGAATCAAATGACCAGGAAAGGTGAAGGCAACAGTCCCGGGTTAGCTTAGCTTTGGTAGGGGCTGGCTGTGCCCGGGCCCCTTTAACAGCAACACCGCTCACCCCGGAAGTGGGGGCGGAGCTAATAGGCGTCAGCGCCCAGCGAACGGAAGTGGCTGTTGGACGCTTTCAGGTAGCTTTAAATTCCTGCTGTCTTGAACGCTTATCCCTTTCCACCTGAGTCAGGCTTCGAGCGCCTGATGGCTTTAGACGTGAAGTCTCGAGCAAAGCGCTATGAGAAACTGGACTTCCTTGGGGAGGGACAGGTGAGGCTCTGGGACTGGATTGGGAGGACCCCGAGCGGGGAGCATCGCGGCGCCTCACAGATTTGCAGGTTTTCTTGTGGAAACCACAGGACTGGCCTGGCTGCTCGTTCTTCTTGGGTGGGGGCAGGCAGCGCACACTCTCCTGTTGCCCATTGATCCTGTCGACATCCTGGAAGTGAACCCTGAGGCGCGGTCCTTCTGAAGAACTGGCTGGAGCGGGACTCGGATTGCCCGACCACATTCCAAGCCGCCGCGAGTCCTTTCAGAACCCTGGGTTCTTTAGTTCCCCAAATGTAAAAAAAGAAAAAAAAAAAAAAGGCAAACAAACTTAACGTTATTCCCGTTTTTCTTTATAGTTTGCCACGGTTTATAAGGCCAGAGATAAGAACACCAACCAAATAGTCGCCATTAAGAAAGTAAGTTGTCTTTTATGTTGTTTTTTTCCTTCAAGTCTCCTTCAAGGTGTCTGTATTATGAATTGATTGGTGGCCATTTTACTACTCTTGATGGTACTCTGAAAAATCAGAAGTTACTCATGTTTTTCCAGAGAAAATAGCATTAATTAGTGCCTTGTGTTCCAAGGAGGGAACTATGGAATCGAACCAGTCTTTGTTCCATTAATTTAAATTAAAGTGAAACGAAGAGGAAGCTGTATGTTATTTTTGCTGCATGAACTCGGATATTGACTAAAGGGGCAGGTACTGCCCATCTGTTCAGTCTTCAAAACTCTTTTTAGGTCACAGTTCTGTCCTATCTGCATCCACATTCTGTGTGCATATTTATAATTTCTTTGTAAAGATTTACATGAAAGGTTTTCAGTAGCATTAACAACACGAATGTAGCCAGCTGCAGTGACCCATGTCTTTAATCCCAGAGACTTGGGAGGCTGAAGCAGGAGGATGTAATTTCCATACTAACCTCAGCAACCCTGTCTCAAAATAAAAATAAAGAAGGCCCGGAGTGGCAGCTCAGTGGTTCATTTCCCGGTACCAGAAAACAAACAAAAAACCTAATGTGGTGCATTTTCTAAAAGGACTTAAACTGTTTTTAAACTTAGATTCATTTAAAAGACTTATTCATAAGTAGCTAACATTTCTGTATGCTAGGCACTTTGACCTACACTTTTTTCACTTACCCCTCCAAACAGCTTGTAAAAATAGTTAAAAGAATTCCTATTTTGCACTCAGAAATTGAGACTGAGAAAGGTTAGTTAAGTGACTTGTCAAGAATACAAAGCTAGTAATTGCTGAAGTTAGGATTTGAATTCAGGTGTCCTGATGTGAGCCAGGTTGGTTGCTTTTCCTCATGCTATTGAAATTGATAACACTTTTAAGGAGAGACTGTTTGTCTCACCTGTCTCAGGGCCTGGTAGTGGAGTAAGTTACCTCTATGTGCCTTTGTTCTGTTGCTGCTTTGAATTTGTTCTTCAAAAACCCTAACTTCTTTGAAGTGTATCATCAGGCTTTCATTTCCAGCCTCCCCCACACTCTTATTCACTTAATACCTGGCTTTCTTTCTTTTTTTATCTTAGTTATTCCTGCCACCCTTATGTTTGCTGTATTATTTACTTTTCTGATATCCTTGTTTTCCAGCTTATGTTTTGTGATCCATCATTATGGCCACTCCCTTGCAAAATCCTCAACTCTTCTGACTTCCTTGTCATCTTTCAGTTCTAGTGCTTTGTTCCCCATCTCACCAACACTGATCTTTCTGTTCCTCGGACCCCTTAAATTCATTTCATTCCCAAGATTATTGCATTTGCTTTGCCTTCTGGTTGTTTCTTTATAGAACGTGAAGTGGCTGATTGCTTATTAAGGTTTCACTCAGATGTGTACTCCACATAGAGGCCTTCTGTGTTCATTCCAGATAAAATAGGTATGCATCCTTCCTTCTCTGTTGTCTTTGCATTTGTTCCTTCTCATCTTCATGATATTTATCAAAATTGAAATTCTCTTACCTGAGTTTATTGTCTGTTTAATTCCATTCACATTATAGCTAGGACTATGGCAAGCATATTATAGGCAACTCTTTATGGGGCTGGGATTGTGCTTGACGATAGAGCATGGCCTAGCACGTGTGAGGTGCTGGGTTCAGTTCTCAGGCCCTTATAAAATAAAGGTATTGTGTCTGTCTACAACTTCAAAAAAAACAAAAGGTATCAATTAGCTGGGTGTGGTGGTGTGTGTTTATGTTCCTAACACAGGGGAGGTGGAGGTGGAGGCAGGGGGATCACCTGAGTCCAGGAGTTTGAAGCTAACCTATAGAACATGACAAGAGTCTGTCTCAGAAACAAAAAGGATATTGACTTGACTGGTACTGTTGGCATATTGAGTTCTGTAGTTTTCTGAAAGTCCAAGTGTGTGTGTGTGTGTGTCTGTGTGTTTAAATATCTTTAGTTGTAGATGGACACAATACCTGTATTTTATTTATTTTTATGTGGTGCTGAGGATCGACCTTGGCGCCTAATACGTTAGGCAAGTACTCTACCACTGAGCTACAGCCCCAGCCCCCAAATGTTTTCTGTTGCTTGTTTTTAGTGTTAATTAGGACTTAAAATCCAGCCTTTTTCTCTGTGGTAGACTTTTTCCCCCTTAAAGATAGTTTAAATTATATTTAGTTTTTTTATTAAATTATTTATTCTAATTTATTATATGATGGCAGAATGCAATTCATTTCATATTACACATAGAGCACAATTTTTCAAGTCATTGGTTGTACACAAAGTATTTTCATACCATTCGTGTCTTCATACATGTACTTATATATTTAGTTTTTATTTTATTTCAAATGATATATTTTTATGGTTTTAAAGTCAGTTAATAGGCCAAGGCTTTTAACATGCCTAACTCCTCTACCCCTGGTTTTCATTCTTCAGAGCAACCACTTTCTTTTTATTTTTTTATTTTTGGTACCAGGGATAGAACTCAAGGGCACTCGACCACTGAGCCACATCCCCAGCTCAAATTTTGTATTTTATTTAGAGATGATCTCAACTGAGTTCCTTAGTGCCTTGCCATTGCTGAGGCTGTCTTTAAACTTGAAATCCTCCTGTCTCAGCCTCCTGAGCTGCTGGGATTACAGGCATGCGTGTCCATTTAAAAAAAAATAAAATACATAGGTGTTTTTTTTTTTGAGTGTTGTATGTGTGTTTTGTTTGTTTCCCCAATTTTAGGCATTATTTTTACTTTCTACTATGAATATGGAGGATTTGGTGCTTTGAACCTTCCTGTTCCAACACTCCTAATTTCTATTCCCATTCTTTTGTTAAAATGCATATTTAAGTTTACAAAAAAAGAAATCATTAAAGAAGCTACTCTTTACCCTTCTTTACCCTTTTACCTAATGGGTCTTGGACTTTTAAAAATCATTGATCTTCCTCATTCTTAAAAAGATCATATTGGGGCTAGAAGTTTAGCTTTGGGGTAGAACAGAAGTTTAGCTTTGGGGTAGAACAGTGCTCATTATGCCCTAGTGGGTTCAATCCTCAGGACCAAAAGAAGATCATATTGAATTTGTTTCCCATATTTCCTAATTTAGTCAGTCCCATAGTGAGCATTTTGGGTCAGTTTTCTTTTTTCATTATTGGTCCAAAATAGATGTATGTCAGTTCAATATATAATGTTTGCATGCTTTTAAGATATATATATATATATATATATATACACACACACACACACACACACACACAGACCTACACATATTTATTTAGTATATATTCTTTTATAATTTTCTGAATCAATATCATGAAATTTTCTATATTGATTATATATATATATATATATATATATATATATAGATCATGGCTTATTCATACTCATTGATTAGATTCCATTATATGTAACTCTACAGATTTTTTTTTTCTTTGTGGTTCTGGGGAATGAACCCTAGGCACTATACCACTAAGCTATATTCCCAGCCCTATTTTGTATTTGATTTAGAGATAGGGTCTCAACTGAGTTGCTTAGTGCCTCGCTAAGTTGGTAAGGCTGGCTTTGAACTCAAAGATCCTCGTGTCTCAACCTCCCAAGCCACTGGGATTATAGGCATGCACCACCAAGCCTGGCAGTCTTTTTTTTATTTTGAGGCAGAATCTTGCTAAATTGCTGAACCTGGCTTCAAACTTTCTTTTATTTTTAAAAATTTGTTCTTATTTATACATGATAGTAGAATGTATTTTGACACATTATACATATGTGGAGTATAACTTCTCATTCTTCTGGTTTCCTGTTTGTATATGATGAGGCCTCAAATTTTCTACCCTTCTGCCTCATCCTCCCAAGAGGCTGGGATTACAAAGGTGTGCTATACTGAAATTTTCAAACTCTGTTGATAATAGCCCTTTTATTGACAATCTGGTTTGTTTGTTTGTTTGGTACCAGGAATCGAACCCAAGGGTGCTTTTAACTATTAAGCCACATCCCCAGCCCTTTAATTTTTTTTTTTTTTTTTTTTTGAGACAGGTTCTCACTAGGTTGCTTATAAGCCTTGCCAAATTGCTGAGGTTGGCTTTGAAACTGTGATCATACTGCCTCAGCCTTCTGAGCTGCTGGGATTACAGGTGTGTGCCACCATACTTGGCTCTATGAATAGTCTTTATGAATCATCTTGTATGCATATTTTAGCTTCTTTAGAGAATGTATCTATATTTGAGACCAATTATGAATTTTTGTTTCAGAATATTAACAACATCATCTTCACCAGATAAGGTCAAGTTGCTCTCTGACATGTCTGGATTAAGTTTACCTTCCACCATACTTTCAACATATTTGTGTTGTCATTCATTAAGACATTTTGTCATTTAGATGAGTTGAAATGGAATGTTTGTTGTTTCAGTTAATGTTTTTTTGTTTACTAGTGAGTTTCATCTTAGAATTTTTGACTTAGGTTTTTTTCCCCTGTTTGTTTTTCTTTGGGATGCTTATGGCGGGGGTGTGTGTGTGTGTGTATGTGTGTGTGTGTGTGTGTTACTGGGGATTGAACTCAGAGCCCTCACAAATGCCAGGCAAACCTCTGTGCTCTGTCTGTATTACATCCTCAGCACAGGTTGCTTAAATTTTTTTCTTTGTGTTAATTTGTTGAAATATATTATATATTCTGAATATTGATCCTTAGAAATATACATTGCAGTTAACATCTTCCAGTTTTTAGCTAAGCTTTAGTTTATTTAAGGTTTTTTTTTTTTTTTTTTAAACTGGGGGTTGAACTCAGGAACACTCGACCACTGAGCCACATCCTCAGCCCTTTTTTGTATTTTATTTAGAGATAGGGTCTCATTGAGTTGTTTAGCACCTTACTTTTTGCTGAGGTTGGCTTTGAACTCGAGATCATCCTGCCTCAGCCCTCTTGGGCTGTGGGGATTACAGGCACGCATCACCGAATCAGGCTACTTGTGATATCTTTTAAGGTATTTAAGTTAACATGGTTGAATTTGTCAGTTTTTTCCTTTGTAGGTTCCCTTTTTGTGTACTCTCCTATTTCCTATATAAGAACATTCCTACAAGGAATTTTCCTATGGAATTTTAAAGTATTCATTTTAACATTTAGGTCTTTATTCCATCTGTAACTTCTCTGTATTATGTGATGGGGGGATCTAATATTTTCCCCCGCTATCCTAACACTATTGATTGCCTGTTCTTTTACCCCATACACTTGTTATGCCAAGTTCCAGTATATACTTGGATCCATTTCTAAGCATGCTATTTTGTTCTAGTGACTGATTTTCCCCCCATTATCTGCTGAAGTACTACAGTATTTTTAATTATTTTTACTTTATAATAAGTCTTGAAAATTTTAAAGTCTCATACATGTTGTTTTTTCTTCAAAATTGTCTTGACTACTGTATAATCTAATTGGGAAATTTGAAATAGGAAAATTTGTATAGGAATTAGGTATTAGGTGCTTCTGTGCCAATATTGTTAATTATGTTAGATTTGAAAATGGCTTTATGGGCTGGGGATATGGCTCAAGCGGTAGCGCGCTCACCTGGCATGCGTGCGGCCCGGGTTCGATCCTCAGCACCACATACAAACAAAAGATGTTGTGTCTGCCGAGAACTAAAAAATAAATATTAAAAATAAATTCTCTCTCTCTCTCTCTCTCTCTCCTTAAAAAAAAAAAAAAAAAGAAAATGGCTTTATGGTTATATAAGAATGTCCATGTTTTAGAGTTGTTTACTTAATTGTATAAGGGTAAAATGACACAAAGACTTGGATTTTCTTTTAAGTATTTTAGCCAGCAAAAGAGGAAAGGATGCATGAATGAAGTAAATGTAGCAAAATATTAGTTATTTTTGAATCTGGATGATGAAGTAGAAAACTTCATGAGATTAGTTTTTAAAATGTTTAATAGTTTAGGGCTGTGGCTCAGTGGTAGAGCACTTGCCTAGCATGTGTGAGGCACTGGATTTGATTCTCAGCACTGCATGTAAGTAATTAAATAAATAAAATAAAGTTCCATCGACAACTAATAAAAAAAATTTTTTTAAAAAATGTTTAATAAGGGCTGGGGTTGTGGCTCAGTGGTAGAGTACTTGCCTAGCATGTATGAGGCACTGGGTTCGATCCCCGGCACCACATAAAAACAAAAACAAATAAATAAAGGTATTGTGTCCATCTACAACTAAAAAAATTTTTTTTTTTAAAAAGTTGTTTATTAATAAACCAAGAGAGATTTAAAAAGTGTTTAATAGGTTAGTGTTTAGTCTGCATAATTATCTAATTTTAATATTTGTGTTTGTGTTTTCTATATTAGATCAAACTTGGACATAGATCAGAAGCTAAAGATGGTAAGTATTTCAAATAATCTGACAAATTAGGAAATGTTCTTACTTTTACTTAGGAAATAATCAAATTATTATTAAGATTTAGCAGTGGTTTTGGATAGAGTTTTTGTAGTGTTCCTCCCCAAATAAAGATAGACTTAGGACAGAGAGAGGACATTTGATGATTTTCACTATTTGAGTGTTCAGAGGAACATTCAAATACTTAAGTAAATGGAAGGCAGCAAGTTGCCTTGTCTTGCTGTCCTCATTACTGTTTTAGGTATTAGAAGCATTGTTTTTTCTATTTCTGAGCTTCTAATTACTTTGAAAATTGAGGGGTTGGGGATGTGCCTCAGTGATAGAGCACCTACCTCACATGTGTTGGAGCACTGGGTTTGATACTCAGCATCATATATGAATAAATAAAATAAATAAAGGCATCGTGTCCATCTACAACTAAAAATTTTAAAAATGTTTAAAAAAATTAAGGCTACATCTTCATGGAAATACACAAAGTTCGCTACAAAATGCATACACGGAGAAAAGATTTCTTTTATGTTTCTATGTTGATCTTTATATTGCATAGGTGTCTTTAAAATTTTTCTAATTAGTTATACATAACAGAATGCATTTTAACACATCATACATAAATGGAGTATAACTTCTCATTTGTCTGTACATGATTTAGAGTTACACAGGTCATGTATCATATATACACAGAGGATAATAATGTCTGATTCATTCTACTGTTATTCCTACCTCCATGCCCCTTTTGCTCTCTTCACTCCCCTTTGTCTAGTCCAAAATACCTCTATTCTTCCCCTTCCCCACTTATTGTGAATTAGCATCTGCATGTCAGAGAAAACATTTGGCCTTTTGTTCTTGGCTTATTTCATTTAACATATTATTCTCTGGTTCCATCTATTGACTGGCAAATGCCATAATTTTATTATTTAAGGCTGAATAATATTCCATTGTGTATATATACCACAGTTTCCTTACCCCTACCTCTGTTGAAGGACACCAGGTTGGTTCCATATTTTAGCTATTGTAAATTGAGATGCTATAAACGTTGATGTGGCTGCATCAATGTAGTATGCTGATTTTAAATCCTTTGGGTATAAACCTAGGAGTGGGATGACTAGGTCAAATGATGGTAACATTCCAAGTTTTCTGAGGAATCCCCACACTGCTTTCCATAGTGCGCCGATTTGCAGTCTTGTCAGTAAGAGTGTACCTTCCTCCCCTACATCTTCACCAGCATTTATTGCTTGTATTCTTGATGATTGCCATTCTGACTAGAGTGAGATGGAATCTCAGTTTCATTTTGATTTGCATTTCTCTAATTGGTAGAAATGTTGAACGTTTTTTCATATATTGATCAATTGTATTTCTTCTGTGAGGTGTGTATTCAGTTCCTTTGCCCACTTATTAATAGAGTTATTTGTTTTTTGGTGTTAAGTTTTTTGAGTTCTTTATATATCTTGGTGATTAATGCTCTATCTGAGATGCTGTGGTAGATTTTTTCCTATTCTATATGCTCTCTCTTCATGTTTTTGATTGTTTCTTTGCTGTGAAGAAGCTTTTTATTTATTGATTCTCTTATTTTTAATGTATTATTTTAGTTGTAGGTGGACACAATACCTTTATTTTATTTTTATGTGGTGCTGAGGATTGAACCCAGTGCCTCACACGTGCTAGACAAGGTCTATACCACTAGCCCCCCATTTATTGATTCTTGATTTTGCTTATTGTGCTTTAGGAGTCTTGTTAAAGAAGTTATTTCTTAAGCCAACATGGTGAAGATTTGGGCCTGCTTTTTCTTTTGTTAGGTGAAGGTCTGTCTCTGTTCTAGTGCCTAAGTCTTTTGATCCACTGTTGAGTTGATTTTTGTGCAGGGTGAGAGATAGGGGTTTAATTTCATTTTACTACATGTGGATTCCCAGTTTTCCCAGAATCATTTGTTGAAGAGGCTATCAAAAAGATTTATTTCTTAGTCATCGCAAAGTAGTTCTTATTAAAACACGTGCCTATAATCCCAGCTACTACGAGACTGAAGGAATAGGATCACAAGTTCAAGTCCAGCCTGGGCAAACCGTTTCTCAAAATGAAAAGGGTTAGAAATGTACCTCAGGGGGCTGGGGATGTGGCTCAAGCGGTAGCGTGCTCGCCTGGCATGCATGCGGCCCGGGTTCGATCCTCAGCACCACATAACAGCAAAGATGTTGGGTCCGCCAAAAACTTAAAAAATTCTCTCTCTCTCAAAAAAAAAAAGAGAGGGGGAAATTAATTTAAAAAAAAAAAGAAAAAGAAATGTACCTCAGTAGCAGAGCTGTCTTTTGCAGGGGCTACCAGGGATTAATATCAGGGACATTTTACCAACTGAGCCACATCCCCAGACCTATTTTGTATTTTGTTTAGAGACAGGGTCTCACTGAGTTGCTTAATGCCTCACTTTTTTTTGATGAGGCTGGCTTTGAACTCAAAATCCTCGCGTCTCAGCCTCCTTAGCTGCTGGGATTACAGGCGTGCACCACTGCACCTGGCCTCAGTAGTAGAGCTCTTACCTAGCTTGTATAAGGCCCTGGGTTCAATTCCTAGGACTACAAAGAAAAAAAAGGAGGTAGGGGCAGCACCAGATCTTTATTTTGAATTATATCCTTTGTGTTAGAAAAGATACTGTCTTATCATTTGTTTGCTTTTAGCACAAATAATCTGCCCTTAATATTTGTAGGGAAGAGAAAAGAACCTAATTATCACATATATGCTACACACTAATATATGTACTTTGTCTAATGGTCTTCAGATTTGATATGTTACATATAATGCAGATACTTTTTTTTTTACTACTCATCACAGTCTGTGTTAAGCAACTTTAAAAGTAAAACCAAAGGCTGGGGTTGTGGCTCAGTGGTAGAGCGCTTGCGTACTAGCATGTGTGAGGCACTGGGTTTGATTCTCAGCACCACATATAAAAACAGATAAATGAGTTCCATCAACAACTAAAAAAAATTTAAAAATAATAAAAATTGATTTGTCATAAAATTTGTCAGAATTGCCTTTATTTTTCTGTGTAATGTTTGTTTCTATTTTCTGAGATGACCATCCTTTCTTAAAAAACATATTTGTAGGATGGTTGGAGATTTGAGAATCATTGTTCATTTTTTGCTTTGCCTTTTTCCATAGGTATAAATAGAACAGCCCTAAGAGAGATAAAATTATTACAGGAGCTAAGTCATCCAAATATAATTGGTGTGAGTATGATCTGAGTTATTTAATATTTGGGACCCTGCCCTTTTTTAATATGGTAGATATTGACTTTTTTTTTTTTTTGGTGGTACTGGGGATTGAACCCAGGGCCTTGTGCATGCAAGGCAAGTACTCTACAAAATGAGCTATGTTCCCAGCCCCAGATATTGATTTTGATTGAAGGATTAGTAAGATGAGTTGTTGTAGATGAGACTTGAAAAAAGCTTTAAAGTTTATCTGTTTGAAATGTGTTTTCTATCCTAATTGTATAGGAAATGTCTTAAAAATCATACTACTGATAAAATAAATCAAATGTCAAAAAAAAAATGTTGACATAGGTTCATTTTGCCAGAAATCATTTTGAATTCTAAAGAGCACTAGCATAGTGCATTCAAAACCCTTTATTTGTCCTGTGTAAGACCTTGAACAAGTTTCTTTTAAACCACATTCTGGGCTGGGACTGTACCTCAATGGAAGACAACTTGCGTAGCATGTCTGAGGCTCTGGGTTTGATTCCTAGCACTGCAAAATACTAATACTAATACTAATGTATAGTCCCTACCTCATAAGTTTGTTGCAAGACTACCTATTTGAATACATGTATCTGGATTAGTGCCTGCCATGGAGAATGTACTCATTCACTTAATGGTAGCTACTGCTATTTCAAGGATTTTTTTCCCCCCTCTTTTTTTCTTTCTTTTTTTGTAGAATAGAGATTGAAGGAACTTGGCACATGCTAGGCAACTGCTCTACCAGTACATCATATCCCCCTAGAGTATTATTATTAATTTTTTTAAGATTGGTCTCATAGGTCTCATATGTTTCAAGGCTGGTCTTAAACCCCTGGACTCAAGTGATCCTCCTGCCTCTGCCTCTTGAGAGCTGGGAATGCAGCACATGCCACTGTACCTGGCATGGATTTTTTGTTTTTAAGCATTCTGCTTGGGAATTTTTTTTTTTTTTAAGAGCGAGAAAAAGAATTTTTTTTTTTTTTTTTAATATTTTTTTTTAGTTTTCGGCGGACACAACATCTTTGTTTGTATATGGTGCTGAGGATCGAACTCGGGCCGCACGCATGCCAGGCGAGCGTGCTACCGCTTGTGCCACATCCCCAGCCCGGGAATTTTTTTTTTTTTAATTGGTGACTGAGGTATAGTATTCATAATTTATTTCTTATTAACTCCCCAAATCTAGGAGGAAAGCTTTTAAGTATTTAATAGTTTTTACAAAAGTAGTTTAGGGACTCAAGTGTAGCTCAGAGGTAGAGTATTTGCCTAGCATGTGCAAGGTCTAAGGTTCAATCCCCAATACTGTAAAAGAAAAACATAGGTAACTGGGGTGTGGCTCAGTGGTAGAGCAAGCGCCTTCCATGTGTGAGGTATTGGGTTCAATCCTCAGCACCACATAAAAGTAATTAAACAAAGATACTGCATCCATGTATAACTAAAAAATATTTTAAAAAGTAAAATATAAATTTAAAAAAATAGTTTAATATTTTTGTTTCTCAAAATACTAATTTCTTTAGGGGCTGGAGTTGTGGCTCAGTGGCGGAGTGCTTGCCTAGCATGTGTGAGGTACTGGGTTTGATTCTCAGCACCGCGTCTCAATAAATAAAATAAAGCCCATTGACAACTTAAAAAAAAATTTAAAAAAAATACTAATTCCTTTAATACTATTCACAAAAGGACAAATGTTAAATTTAATAAAATAATTTGAGCTTTACAGGATTAAAAAAAATTACCTTAGTTAGTATAATACTGTCATACAAGTATATGAAATAGAGAATCACATTTTAACTTTTAAATTTTTTTGCTTTGCAGCTCCTTGATGCTTTTGGACATAAATCAAATATTAGCCTTGTTTTTGATTTTATGGAAACTGATCTAGAGGTAAGATTAAGATTCTTAGAGAATATTTTTCTCCAGTTTATCGAAGAAGAACCTAAATGTTTGTTAGACCATTAATAGACTAGAGGAGTGGGGTTGTGGCTCAGTGCAGAGTGTTTGCCTCGCTATGTTTACCACTGCTATGTATAAGGCACCGGGTTCAATTCTCAGCACCACATAAAAAAATAAATAAACAAAGATATTGTGTCTATGTTAAAAAAAAATAGACTAGTATTTTAAAAAATGCTTAATTTTATTGAACTATAGATGGACTTTGAAATCAAAAGGATCTCTCAGTTCTTTTCTTATGGTTGGCTGTTTTCACAGTGCTAAATGCAGAAATTTGGATTTCATTAGTTATTTTTGTCTACTAATTTCCCTATAGATTATTACATTGTTTTTAGAGAAATTAGCATTAAACCTGTGATAATTTTGAGCTTTCCCCCAATATTTTCAGATTAAAGCCATATTTTTGAAAGCCAAATTAAAAAAAAAATAAAATAAAATCTCATATGATTTTCATTAATCATAGTGGAATCTCAAAATACTGATAAACCAAGGATATAGAAGAACTGGAATTTTCATACACTATTGGTGAGAATGTAAATAATAATAGTTAAGAAACTATTCAAGAAACTGGAAACAGTTTGGTAGTTTCTTTTGTAGTTAAATACATATTTACTAAACAAGTCAAAAGAAAAAAAAGGATTTCATATAACAGTATCAAGTAGTAAAAGAAACACTGAATATACAAACTGGTGTGGTTGGGGCTGTAGCTCAGTGATAGAGCACCCACCTCACCCATGTGAGGTGGGTGCTCTATCACTGTAGATGTGTCCATCTACAACTAAAAATTTTAAAAATGTTTAAAAAAATTAAGGCTACATCTTCATGGAAATACACAAAGTTCGCTACAAAATGCATACACGGAGNATAAAGGTACTGTGTCCAACTATAACTAAAAAAAGTATTTAAAAAAAAAAAAAAAAATATATATATATATATATATACATACACACACACACACACACATATACATACACAAACTGGTGACAATAAAGTATAGCCTGTGGTGATAGATCTTTCTGTCATAAATGTCACTAATATTGTGATTGTTACCGATAACCAATTGTTATTTAGCAGTACCACTGCTATGTATGTAAGAGAAACATATACATTGCCAACACAGAAATTACTTGGTACACAAATATTTAGCTTTATTCCTAATCACAAAACTGGAAACAAATCCAATGTCCATCTAGTGAATGTATAATTTGTTGTAGCCTATGTAATGGAACACTACCCAGGAATAAAAAAGAACTGATAAATATAGGAATAAACTGACTTTTGGCACAGCTTGCAAATAATGCCATCTGAACCAAGTTTTACATTGTTTCAATTGTCTTTTTTTCCCTCAGTTTTCTTCATTTTTTGGCATACTTAATAATGGAGGTTCAGGCAGTCAGCTTATATCCTTAGAATCTAATAATCCCTGAAGTAAGAAAGTGCTTTTGTTCCCCCCGCCCTTTCCTGCCTCTCTATTTTTTTTAACTAATTTTTCTTAATTGATGCATTATAGTTGTACATGCTGATGAAATTTGTTTTTCCATATTCATACATACACATAATACACAATATAACAATATAATTTGGCCAATATCACTCCTGAGCACTTTTCCTCTCCCTCCCTCTCCACCTCTCTCCTCTTGATCCCTTTCCTCTCGGATCTCCCATTGATTTTCATGAGATCTGCCTCTATCTTTCTTTACCTTTTTCTTTCCCTCTTTACCTTTGGGCTTTGTTCTCTTTGATTTTAGCATAAATAAGTACTTCGCTTGGTTGATTGGTTAGTCTTAGATCATGCATCCTTCCCTGAGGCAGACAGTCTCTTGGCCAGGAGGCTGCAGTGTGGTAATAACCATGACTGCATCAATTGCCTGCCTCTGAATGCCTCAGATGGTGGGGGAGGGTCAGTATTTTCTTAACCATATGGACTGAGCTGGGAAGAGGCAGTGTCCTAAAGCACTACTGAATACAGAAGAAAGATCAAGCAAAAATCACAGCTGACTGCCCCTTTTATACAAAATTGAAGCATATGAAGCATTATTTTCTTCCCAAACTAGAGATGATCTTTAATCATCTAACTAGAAATTCTGACAGTACCTTCAAAGGAGATTTGGATAATCTGTTTTGGAGACTATTCTATATGGATGTAAGCATTTTAATTCTGTAATTTTTTTATATGGTAGAGTTCATTTGGAATGATGACGTGTGCCTGTATGTATATCTGCTTTATAGGTTATAATAAAGGATAATAGTCTTGTGCTGACACCATCACATATTAAAGCCTATATGTTGATGACTCTTCAAGGGTTAGAATATTTACATCAACACTGGATTCTACATAGGGTAAGGTTTTTAATATTGTTTCTTTAAATTGGTCAAGTTTTATGTGTACATTTTAGTGTATAATGGTCTGAATGTGTAAATTGTTGCACAAAATAAAGATATAGCTGAACCATTTTATTCCAGCTTCTTCTACTATGTGTTCCTTCAATTGCAGCAAATGGTGCTGTGTGTACTTCAAATTTCTATGTGAAATTTAGAATTGGAAGAGATCCAGTACATTTTTTTTTTTTTTAGATGAAGAGCTAGATTGCTAAATTACCAAAGTTTTTTTTTTGTTTTTTGTTTTTTGTTTTTTTAGGGTCAGCAGCTGATAACTGATGGGATGTTAGAACTTATGTGTTTGGGCTTTAAATCTAGTATTCTTTGTGCTATACTGTTAAAGGGAAAAACATAGTGAGAGTCTGGATTAATTTATACAATGCTAAAATGCCTTTTAAGAATCATATATCTAGTGGCTCTAAAATTTATAGAAGTTATGAAATAAAATTTATGAAATTGAATCATTTTTAGGAACATTTAGCTGTTGGAACATTAGCTGATGATTTATCTAGGTAGGATGGGCTCACCATGTGATGCCCTGCAATCCATAGAAACTCCGAGAGAATTCCCACCAGCAAGAAGGCTCTCACCAGATGTGGACCCTTGACCTTATACTTCCTAGCCTTTTAGAACTGAGTGGCAGAGCCCTTGTTACAGTAATAACAAGATGAATAAATAAATAACTGAGAAAAAGCAAGCAAGAAAGAGTGGCCTTGGAGACAGAGACTCTGTGGCAACAGATATGCTGAAATGTAAGTATTTGTAAGGAGAAAAGGAGACAAGAATAACCAAGTCAGGGGCTGTGGACATAGCTCAGTTGGTAGAGTGATTGCCTCACATGCACAGGCCCCGGGTTTAATCCCCAGCACCACACACACAAAAAAAACAAAAAACCCAAAGTCATGGCTGGGCTGTAGCTTAGTAGTAGAGTGCTTGCCTAGCATGGGTGAGGCACTGGGTTCTATTCTTAGCACCGTGTAAAAATAAATAAAGTCATCCCTCAGTATCCATGGGGGACTGTTATCAAAATTCCCATGGATAGGGCTGGGATTGTGGCTCATCGGTAGAGCACTTGCCTAGCACATGCAAGGCCCTGGGTTTGATCCTCAGCACCACATAAAAATATAAAATGGAGATTTTGTGTCCAACTACTGCTAAAAAATACATATTAAAAAAAAAAAATTCTGGGCTGGAATTGTGGCTCAGCTGTAGAGCACTTGCCTAGCACAGGCAGGATCCAGGTTTGATCCTCAGCTACTACATAAAAATAAAGGCATTGTATTAAAAAAAAAAAAAGTTAAAAAAAAAATCCCATGGAAACTAAAATCCAGGGGTGCCCAAGTCCCTTCTATAAAGTGGAGTAGTATTTGCATATAACCTATGTAATCCTTATGTATACTTTAAATCATCTCTAGATTACATAGCATTTATTAGATATTTATAAGTAAATAGTACAGACATTATAAGTAAATAGTACATACAAAGGTCTAACTATATAGTAACTGATTATTGGTTGGTTGAATTGTGGATGCAGAACTGGTAGAGGATAACAAAAAAAAGTCCTTGGCTTTTCCCTCAAATTTAGAAAGTAGTCCATTAAGTGCAAGGTTATATACTTTATATTTAACTCACATTAACTAAAAACATCTTTTGGATATCAAATTCTTTTCAAACCAGGAAAAAAATTTTTCAGTGCAAAACATTATAAAGCCTAAATTCTGAAAAGGGGGGGGAAAAAAAAAGGAAAACCATCATTGGGAATGTCCTAAATATAGCTTCGTGTCTCAATGTGATCAATATTATGTATATGCTTCTCCACCTGCTATAAAAGGTAGAGAGTAGTAAGAGAAATTTTGCATCCTTTTGTTTTTGTCTGTTTCTCTTTTAAAGGTATCATTATTTGTGTTATATATTCTTCATTTTTCTGCTGTAATCATTAAAGTTTTATATAAGTAATTGTTATTTATAATATACTCCTAGTGTCATAAAAACGATTGTCCTCATTTTGTAAATAGAAAAACTGAAGCATAATGAATTTATTTCTCAAGAAATTTCAATGAGGGACCAGGAAATGTACTACCAGGATAGTTGTAAAAGAAACTATTTCCTATGGCTAAGTTCACTTGAAAATAAAATTTCCTGGGTTTTTTTTTGTCTCAAAAAAAGAAAAAATTATCTAGATAGATGTTCTTGGGTACATAGGAACTAGTAGTTAAAAATTACATATTCATATCTTAAATTTGGAACTTTTTTTAGGTTATTACTCATAGCTCTTTTGCATAGATTTTGGAAAATATGTTTTGGAAAATATGTTCTTCTAAAGTTCACATATATTATTGTTATTAAATTCACAGTTGCAATGATTTATTGGGCGCTTACTATGAACCAGTGATTCCACTAGTGATTCCACTTTACAGAAAATATTAAATTTAGTCTTCACAGTTACTCTATGAATTAGTTAAATTGGTGCTTAGTCAAATTAAGTACCTTACCCCAAATCTCACTAAGTAATATAAATCTTACTTTGCTTTGGGACTTTACATTTGTGGAAAAAAAAAATTGACATTTGTTTAAAATTTGAGAATTACCCTGTTTTCTATGTTTAAAGATAAGCCAACTAAATATATCACTGTGGTATTCTTCCCAACCCTGCTTATTTGTTTGTTTAAAACCTCCATGATATAGGATCTGAAACCAAACAATTTGTTGCTAGATGAAAATGGAGTTCTAAAACTGGCAGATTTTGGCCTGGCCAAATCGTTTGGGAGCCCCAATAGAGCTTATACACATCAGGTTGTAACCAGGTAAGAATCCTTTAAATAATTGAAAGTTTATGCTATTATTGGTTATTGGTCACAAATGAGCATCAGTTGGCCTCTCTGAAATATCTTGGCAGAGTTCAGGAATCATTGTTGGTGTCTTCTTAAAAATGCATCCCTTTTTTATTATGTTTTAATACAGTGAATAAAATAGCTCTTTTTAAAAATGAAATTGAATTAACTTAATTCTCAGATATTTACCTTATAACTTGTTTTTGTGATGTTAAGAATTGAACCCAGAGCCTTGCACATCCTAGGGAAACACTCTACCACAGAGCTTCGTCCCCAGCACCTTTAGTAACTTTTGAGAACAATTTATGCTTCTTCTACATTTTAGTTAGGCCGAGATAATCTGAAACTCGAGTGGCCTTTTTGTTTATTATATTGTCATTCTTGGTTCTGTAACCTTCTGTGTGAATGAAAGTTCTCTACACCAAGCATCAATATTTATTTATTAATTTTTTTTATGGTTCTGGGGATTGAAACCTGGGGTGCTCAGCTTCTGAACTACATTCCCAGTCCTTTTTATTTTGTGAGTGTCCTGCTAAATTACCAAGATTGGCCTTACACTTGTAATCTTCCTGCCTCAGCCTCCTGAGTAGCTGGGATTACAGGCATATGCCACCATACTTGGCTTGCAGGAGAACTCTTCTTGAAAATTGGCAGGTGTGTATGGTATCTTGTAGTTATGATGAAGAATTGGTTTTAGAAACGGGCAAGGAGCCTTGTGTGGTGGCATATGCCTGTAATCACAGAAGTGCAGGAGACTGAGACAGGAGAATTGCAAGTTCAAGGCCAGCCTTAGCAAGTTAGTGAGACCCTGTTTGAAAATAAAAAGGGCTGGGGATGTAGGTGAATAGTAAATTGCCCCTGGGTTAAATCCCTAGTACCACCCCAGCCCCCCCACCAAAAAAAAGAAAGAAAACTTAAAAAACAAGCCAGGATAGTTCATGTCTAAGAAATGTCTTTAGTAATTACATTCTCAAATGAACATTATTTCTTTTTGTCCTTCAGATGGTATCGGGCCCCTGAGTTACTATTTGGAGCTAGAATGTACGGTGTAGGTGTGGATATGTGGGCTGTCGGCTGTATTTTAGCAGAGTTGCTTCTAAGGGTAAGTCTTAAATTAATGTACATATTTCAGTATTGTTTGTGTAGAAATCATCTTCCCATCATTATCCCTGCAACAGAAAGACTAGAAACCAACTAAATAGTTTTTTAAAAATCCTCAGCTGGATGCAGTGGGGCCCACCTATAACCCCAGCTACTCAGAAAGGATCCTGAATTTGAGAATTTGAGACTTGCCTCAGCAACTTAGCAAGATCCTGTCTTTAAAAAAAAAAAAAAGGCTAGGATTATAGCTCAGTGGTTGAGCGCTTGCCTCACATGGGGCACTAGGTTTAATCCTCAGCACCACATACATACATACATAAAGCAAAGATATTGTGTCTATCTACAACTAAAAAATAGTTTTAAAGAAGCCTCTTCCAAATACATCCTTTTTATTAATGCTTACTTGAGATGAGAAGACCTCTATTTAGAAAAAGAGTCTTATATTATATTTCAGAACACAGAAATTAACTTGTAATATGTCAGTATTTCTGTATTGACTAAAGGTGTTAGAATAAACTTTTGTCCTCCTGGAAGGTTTTTTGTTTGGAGCTATTTAGAGTACACTTTAGAAATATATCAACTACTGTAGCTGCCATTACAAAGAACTTTTTTTTAGTGCCCCCCCCCACAATTTTAGTCCATATTTTATTAGTGTATTATAGTTATATATTCATACTTGTTAAGTCTTATTATTATATATTCATACTTGCACACACTATAACAATATAATTTGGTCAATGTCATTTCCTGATGCTTTCCCCCTCCCTCCCCTCCTCTTACCTGCTGTTCCATTTCCTCTGTTCTACTGATCTCCCTTCGATTTTCTTGAGATATCCAGCCCCACCTTTCATTTCTTTTTTCCTCTCTAGCTTCCATATACCAGAGAAATCATATGACTTTTGATTTTTGAGTTTGCTTACTTCCATTAACCTAGTAGTCTCAAATTCATCCATTTTCCTAAAAATGACATAATTTTACTTTTCTTTATGATTGACTAAACTTCATTATGTATATATAACACATTTTTATTATCCATTTATTTGCTGATGAACATCTAGGATGCCTCAAGAACTTTAAACCTTGTGTGAAATCATTATTTTCATTCTGTTCAAACAGATATGGTGACCCTATAACATTTCTCTGACACCATCTTACAATAAAATATTCTCTTATGCTCACTAGAGAGAGAAATGCAAACTTGGAAACTTTTCTCTCACCATAGCATTTGGTTCCCAAGGAAGACTAGCTCTTCTGAAAGATGAAAGCAAATGATTATTCAGGGATCCTGAAGCTGGGTGTTTTTATCTTCATATTCTAGCATCTGCTTACTCAAGTGTTTGAAGAAATGTGAAACCATAATTAGATAGCTTTCTTATTTCCTTAAATACAAAAAATAGCGGGCTGGGGATGTGGCTCAAGCGGTAGCGCGCTCGCCTGGCATGCGTGCGACCCGGGTTCAATCCTCAGCACCACATACAAACAAAGATGTTGTGTCCACCAAAAACCAAAATGTAAATAAAATTATATTTAAAAAAAAATAGCTTGTACACAAAGAAAAAAAGCTATACTAAACTAAAAAGGTGTTTAACAATGTAGGCATTGGGTTACAGCCCAGTTGTGGAGCACTTGCCTAGACTGCTCCAGATCCTGAGTTTGATCCCTAGTACTAGAGGTGGGGATAGGGTTTTCCACCAGTCTGTTTATGGGGACCCTAACCTGAAAACCTTATTACCTCACAAAATCCTCACCTCCAAATAATCATATGAGTTTGGGGATGAAGTTTCAGAGGGACATTCAAACCATATCACTGCTCCTGCCTAGCGTTTTAAGAGTATATCATACCATAAAGCACTGACCCAGGAAAGATCAAAATTCTACTGAAGGCACACCACTATGAGAGGAAAAAAGTAAGTCACACCATCAAAAGTCAGGGCCTATATTCCCAGAGACGAATAACATCTTACATAGAAAACAAAGGATTAGGGTAAAGAATGGCGTCAGCTTTCTAAACAGCATTAGAATCTGCAGAACTAACCATGTTTTGAGGGGAAATGATTTTCAACCTAGAATTTTATTCTTATTCATATTTTCAGTTAACTATGAGAATAAATAAAATTTATTAAAAATTTATACACCACGTGTGGTGTATGCCTGTGATCTCAGCAGCTTGCTAGGCTGAGGCAGGCAGATCGTGAGTTCAAAGCCAGCCTCAGCAAAAAAAAGTGAGGCACCAAGCAACTAAGTAAGATCCTGTCTCTAAACAAAAGACAAAAAAGGGCTGGGGATGTGGCTCAGTGATCAAGTGCCCCTGAGTTTAATCCCCAGTACCCACCCCCGACAAAAAAATTTATATTTCTTTCCATTCTTACAAAGTTTTTGGAAGATGGGGTCTACTATAAATGAGAATAAACCAAGAAAAGGGTATGGGATCCAGGGAACATGAGAATCAACATTTTTAAAAAAGCTAATAAACTCTCTGCTGAATACTGAAGTTCTGAGAAAACAGGTATGAGTGAACACAGGCCCAGAGAACACTAGTCTAGATTGGAATTGGTGAGATGAGAGCTTAGCAGAGGAGGTCTCCAGAAAGAAGGAAATTTAAAAAAAACAAAACTGGAGGATTACAATGTTTAATCATGTAGGTTTGATATTTAGTATGATATTGAATAACTGGAATCTTAGCCTTCGTACTAAGAAAGATGCCAAAGAGAGGGCCACAGGAGTTGGAGGAGCGGGGCTTGGAAACCATTGCCTCTGGAATAACCAAATTGTACGAGAATGGAAACAGTCTGAACAAAAATAGTCACAAAAGAGAGGGGGGTTATGGTCAAAGGACCAGTTTTTATTGTAAGTCTCTAGTACTAGTTAGGTTTTAACAAGGTTTATGAATAAATTTAATACAAATACAATATAAAAGGCACAAAGCTCGCCAGGTGTGATGGTGCCCATCTATAATCCCAGTGACTTAGGAGGCTAAGGTAGGAGGATTGCAAGTTCAAGGCCAGCCACAGTAACTTAGTGAGACCCTATCTCAAAATTAAAAATAAAAATAGCTGGGTTCGTGGCTTAGTGGTTAAGTATCCCTGGGTTCAATCCCCAGTATCAAAAAAAGCCCCCAAACCAGCTGTTACAGCTGGTTGATGAGTATATTCAGAGTCATTTTACTACTCTGTTTTTGCATATTTGAAAATATGCATACTAAACAATCTTTTGTCCTAGAAGGAAGAGGTGCCATGGAACTAGAACTTAAGCTTTGTGGCTTTTTTGTTTTGTGGCAAAAAATGGAGTGTGGGAATATATTGGTAAGATAAAATCTGCCATATGTTAAAAACTATTAAGAGGCTAGGCACAGTGGTACATAGTGGTGCACTGGAGCTTCCCACCTTAGATATCATATAACATTTTTCATATGTTACTGCAGTGTTTTCCTCTAGAAGGTAAGGATTCTTTATCATAACCACAATACCATTGAGATCTGAAGAGAGTGAACAATAATTCTTTAATAATAATAATAATTCCTTGATCAAATACCCAGTCTGGTATTGGAGATTTCCCCAATTTTTTCTCATAAGTGTCTTGTTCAAATTGGGATTGAAAAATCTATTGGGGATGGGAATGTAGCTCAGTTGGTAGAGTGCTTGCCTTGCGTGCACAAAGCCTTGGGTTCAATCCCCAGCATCACCCAAAAAAAAAAAAAAAAAAAA